>NC_045554.1:35926743-36079243 GCF_009769535.1 Thamnophis elegans
TGTCCAGAACTACCTTATATTTGTCTAGCAAATAATCTGTTCAAAACAGGCTTCTATATCCATAGAATATAACTGGCTTTAAGGAACTTAACAGTAAGAGAATGATACCAACAAGGGTCTGAACTACTCTGGCTGTAATTCTGACAGAACCAGGATACTTCAAGGTTTTTTTATGTTGTTGTTGTTGTTAGTTGCGAAGTTGTGTCCGACCCACCGCGACCCCAAGGACAACGCTCCTCCAGGCCTTCCTGTCCTCTACTATCCTCTGGAGTCCTTTTAAGCTCATGCCAACTGCTTCAGTGACTCCATCCAGCCACCTCATTCTCTCTCATCCCCTTCTTCTTTTGCCCTCCATCGTTCCCAGCATGAGGCTCTTCTCCAGCAAATCCTTCCTTCTTATTAGATGGCCAAAGTATTTGAATTTCCTCTTCAGGATCTGGCTTTCTAAAGAGCGGTCAGGGTTGATCTCTTCTAGGACTGACCGGTTTGATCGCCTTGCAGTCCAAGGGACTCACGAGAGTCTTCTCCAGCACCATGGTTCAAAGGCCTCAAAGTTTTTTTTATAGAGCAATTCAAAAAAATTTGCCTTCCACCCTTGGTTGAAACAAAGCCACACAAATGTGTTTCAAATTATGCCCCAAAAGAACAAATTTTCCACTGTCTGAATTTTTAAAAAACATTGCACATTCCCTAAAGCGCTAAAGCTTCCCACACTGTGTTTAAATCGCCTGCCAATAATGTGTCACCGAGCACCCTGAAGTGTAATACCACCATCTATACATTGTACCACCATACAGTCACAGAGGGATGGGGATGGGGGCCCTAAGTAAATATTTTCCAAAAGAGCCCAAGTTACACCAAATTGAACAAATGGGAGATAAAACTGCTAGTTGCAATTATGCAGAAAACTACAAATGGAGAATAGAAAGTTATGTAGAAATCATGATCTTTCTCCAAACTCTGCTGTAATTAGCTATAACTGAAATAAATATCTATGTCTATTTCTTATATCTTACTGTGTCTTATTGTAAGTAGCAACCTTTTTTTTGTGCCTGAAAAATTTTAATACCAAATTTATTGTACAGAATTGAAGTCCTGTAACTAATTCAGTGAAAAGGTGCAATTTAGCTTAGATAGGCTAACTTGAGCATTAAGACAATAAATACATCTGTTGTAGTGTATTTAATTGCAAAACATGAGGAGCTCCAAAATGTTATTTTTAAAGAGCAGCCACAGAGCCTGCATTTTATAGTTTCCCTACTCTTTATCCTGGTGACATAAAAGACAATTAGTATAACAATTGTCTCTTGTTTTATTTGCTCATGAAATCTAATTACTGAAAATAGTTGTGCTTTCATTTTGATCTTATAATAACATCCCAATAAATGTGACTTTAAAGTACAGTAATACATAAACAGTAATTTTGAATTGTGTTTATCTTGCATTTTGCTTGATATTTTTTTTATAGTGGGTTTTGAGTTTAGACAAAACACAGAGAAAGCACTTTAAAAGCTCAATGGACAATCCAGGCCCAGACCAATTTTAAACGTCAGATTACAGTTGTACATGATAGATCTTCCAATCAGATAATAAACCTCAAATTGTTCTGAAGTGACTATAAAGTTAGCATTTTTTTAAATGTTCAAGCCAATAAATCAGGGGCCCAAGGAATACCAAAATGTAGATTTTTATTATCTTGTGATCAGTGAATTCCAATGAAAACAGAACTACATGTATCAGACTGACATGTTTACTTGAAAGCCACACAACACACATTAATTAACGAATGCTTTCTTCTTAAAACACAACAAAAATCTAGTTCCAGTAGCCAATGTGGTATGAGCTATTTTCCACTGACAAGATTTTGTTGCATTTTTGGAACAGAAATAGAAAGAAATGACTATAGAGTCATAGTTCCTTCCCGTATATAATCATAGTAGGTGCTTTTCTCAGGCTGGACAAATTCCACTGATCACCCAGAATTTTTTTCCCAAGTTCCTAAAGCTGCCCATGGAAAATGCATCCTTAAAAGTTATCTAGTTAAATGCATAAAATATGCATACTCTACATTTAGGTCACCCTGACACAAGCAAATGGGGACATCAAGTTTGCAGTCTTGTTAATTAAAAAAATGCTGCCGGAAACGTTTAACTCAGATTAACGGTAAAAAGTTTGTCTTAAGGCAGCAAACTCTCATTTGTGCCCACTGAGCAGAAACGGCAAATCATGATTTGCTGCTGCCATTCTAATATTCCAGCCATGGAGTACAAAAGAAGAGAGGAGCAATGTGTAAGCCCAGGTCACAACTGTTTATGCACACAATGCTAAATAACGGGTCAATTATAGTAAAGCAAAATTTTGTGTCCCTGAGATGTATATCTGTGTCCTTGAAATGCCATTAAAAGCACTTAGGACATCAGCACTGCTGTGTTCAAATGCAGAGGTAAGAACAAGGCCCCCTGAGCCACAGACACAACCCAAACTAGCCAGACCAAGGTCAGTAAAATACACCCCTTTTCCTTTCCCCATTTGGCCATGCACAATAGATGTATGATGGGGGTATATGTCCAAGCTATTGAGATACAAATCTCAGATGAAAAATTAAAGCTATTAAGATACCAACAAACTAGCAGCCAAGGCAGGAAAAAAACAAGAAGAAGATTACAATACATTCAACATGCAGTACCACATCAGAAACTTGTCTATGATGGCAGCTATTTCTGTGGCCACACCTTAAACCGTCAAATCTAATCTATAATAAATCCCTTTGTGGCTTGGCAAACCTACTGCTGCTGTTCTCATTGACCTACAGGTAATCCTTGAAAGTCGAACCCAAAATTTCTGGTGCTAAGCAAGACACTTGCTAATATTGTCCCATTTTACAACCTATCTTGCCACAGTTGTTAAGTAAATCACCATGGTTATTAAGTTAGTACCATGGTTGTTATGCAAATCTGGCTTCCGCATTGACTTTGCTTGTCAGAAGATCGCAAAAAGTGGTCCCATCATCCCAGGACCCTGTAACCATCATAAATACATGCATTTGAATTTTAAATTTGATCCCAGGTATAGTGCAACGGTCGTAAGTGTGAAAAACAGTCGCAAGTCACTTTTTTTCAGAGCCATTGTAACGTCTTTATATATTATTTGGAAGATAACCAGGTTCAACACCTCCCCCTCTCCACCATCTAAACTGCCAGCTTGTTTTGCCTTTTGCTTTTGCAATTGTTTGGGAAAAGAGAAACTGAAAGCCTTCCCCATATGAATTTACTGAATGTCCATTATAAAGTTGCTGGAAGCCACTCTTCCTTAAATTTCAAGGCCAGATGTGTTGGGCTACAGAACAAGATTTTTTCAATGTGGTTAGTTGCGAAGTCGTGTCCGACCCATGGCAACCTCATGGATAACGTTCCTCCAGGCCTTCCTGTCCTCTACCATCCTCTGAAGTCCATACAAGTTCACACCTGCTGCTTCAGTGACTCCATCTAGCCATCTCATTCTGTCGTCCTCTTCTTCTTTTGCCTTCAGTATTTCCCAGCATTAGGCTCTTCTCCAGTGAGTCCTTCCTTCTCATTAGGTGGCCAAAGGATTTGAGTTTCATCTTCAGGATCTGAGCTTCTAAAGAGCAGTCAGGGTTGATCTCCTCTAGGACTGACTGGTTTGATCGCCTTGCAGTCCAAGGGGCTTGCAGAAGTCTTCTCCAGCACCAGAGTTCAAAGGATTCAATTCTTACTTCCACCTTTTTTATGATCCAACTTTCACAACCATACATTGCAACTGGGAAAACCTTAGCCTTGACTATACACATTTTTGTTGGCAGGGTGATGTCTCTGCTTTTTAGTATGCTGTCTAGATTTGCCATTTCTATTATTTCAATACACAAATTATATTCCCTCCAAAAGTTTAATTGCTTTTCTCTTTAAGCCTTTAGGCCAGTTTTTCTCATGGCTGCTTGGGGAATTCTGGGAGTCGAAGTCCACAGGCCTTAAAATTGCCAAGATTGAGAAACACAGCTTTAGGCAAACAGTCAACATTTCCTTATTTTACTGGAGTTTTGGAAACATTCTTAATTTTAAACCTGCTTTGCTTTTGCATTTTGCTATGGTATGATAGCAACTTTATAGTGTACGTTTTTCATCAAGTGTCTAAAACTGTTTTCAGGAATCTTATATTGGGATATAAAACTTCTAAACGCTATAAGTTTTGCTGTGTTTCCCTGAAAATAAGACAGGCTCTTCTTTTCTTTTTACCCCCGAAATAAGCACTTGGCCTTATTTTCAAGGAGGTCTTATTATTAAGGTGCAGGAGGCAGTAAGCATGGTCACCTCATGGCTGCTGCTCTGTTTCAATATTTTTGGGGAGGGCTTATTTTAGTGCATGCGCTTAGAAGCCTGATTGGGCTTATTATCTGGGGAGGTCTTATTTTGGGGAAAACAGGATATATCTTATTTGGAGTCGCTTGAGCAATATGAGACAAAGACAAATGATAACAAATTGTTCCTATTTCGCTAACACAGTAGAAACCAAATTTTCTATGTACTTCCAAGTAGACATATTTTCATTCCAAATGAAGCAGTCACAGACCAAAAGACCCACATATTTCATCATCGCAATGCTACAGAAACAAAAGCATGCGTAGACCTATCAGTTAAATCCAGTAAAACACACTTTCTAGAACACACCTTGAGGGAAGTGATAAGAGAACAAAAGAGGACATCTTATCTCCCATTTTTTCCCTAGTCATAAAGAATGACCTTTGAAAACTGGATAAATATAAATAACCTTCGGGAATGTCACCTGTTGCCAAACTGCTCCTTAATCAAGCAGAACCAAAACTTAAAAGAAATACTGGCGAAATTACAGGAATGAGGAAGAAAGAAAAGAAAATGGACTAAAGGAAAAGTTTTCCTTTTTCTGGAAGGAAAAAAAAAATCCAGGGCACCAGGAAGACAAATAAAAGGAATGCCAGTACTCTCACAAATTTTGCAGAGATTCCCTTCCCCTAACCTTAAAGCAGTTGCTCATAAAAAGGAGAAGAGGGAATGAGCAGAAAAAGAATATGCTATACAGTACATAATCATTTTTATCCCATTCCAAAGATCTCCAAATGGAATATGAATTTCTCCCCAAATCCCAATTCCACAGGCTCGGACACAATCAACAAAGAACCCTTGTAATTCTACAGATCTGCAGCAGAAGTTTTTATAGATTATCATACTTTATCCTCCGCAGACTGATACACTCCCCCAAAAGACAAATAACACATATATACACAAATACGCCAAAAACTGTTCGGTGAAAATACACAGGTTATATTTTCTACATGTGTTAATTTTTTAGAGTACTTAGAAGAGTCATATCCAACATGATACCAGCCATGGGCAAAACAATCCCCATCAGGCACACTTAAAAAAAAATACACCAGGGGCTACAAGGATAAGGAGTATAAACACAGGGGAAGGACGAGCTCCATAATTTCTTCCCCCTTTGGGAGCAACCATAGTTAGATCATATATCTCTGCCAAACAATGAAGGGCAACACCCATGCCACCAAACTGAAAGGACCCAGCCCTCTTGGTCAGTGTTTTTCAACCACTGTGCCGCGGCACACTAGTGTGCCGTGACATAGTGTAAGGTGTGCCATGGGAAAATTACTTTATATATAGTCAATATAGGCACAGAGTTAAAATTTTTTAACATTTTCTAATGGTGGTGTGCCTCGTGATTTTTTTCATGAAAAAAGTGTGCCTTTGCACAAAAAAGGTTGAAAAACACTGCTCTTGGTCATCAGGATCAGGGTTAATTCTTTGGGACGTCCTGAGATGTCCCCACACCTTTCTATCTGTTGAAACAGGAGGGTGGGGGGTAAATCAAACATTTGGAGCCTTCAAGGCCATTTCACAACCTTGGGCGATTGTGAAACACCCAAAGTTGAAAGCAAGAAAAAGGAGAAGAGACCAGGGGTCTTTCCACAAGCAGGGTGGAAAGCCATATACCTTGAACCCCAGTACCCATCATCCCCCCCTCAACACACACAAACGCGCACATGCACACACCGTCCCACCCACCCCCCAAGGGCTGGCAGGCTCCAGATGTTCCCTAGGAAATAAGGTAAACAGAGCAGGAGCACAAAAGGTTGGTGCAACATCTGGAAGTCGCCATCCAGGGGTTCTTCTTGGGGAGGGGGAGGGAGAAGCGCGGGGAGACCACCAAAGAGGGGAGACAAACCTCCCCTCCCCCCGCAGATCTCCCCCCCCCAAAAAAACCCCGATCTGGGACCCCCGGAGGCCGACCTCCCTTTGCAGGGCAGGGGGATCTCTGCATACCCACCACCTGGGCGATCTTCAGGTAGCCGAGCGGGCTGCGCAGGTAGTCGAGGTCGCAGCGGAGGCCGCGCAGCCCGTGGCGCTGGCTGACGGGCTCGGTGGTGGGCTGGTAGGGGCTGCTGGCGCCCGAGATCATGGAGGTGCTGGACGCCTCGCCGTCGAAGCCCTCCAGGTCCTCGGGGCTCCTCATGGCGGGCCGGGACGGAGCCTCGCTTCACGCCGAGGAGGAAGAAGAGGACGGCGGGGAAGGCGCAGCAAGCGGCAGCAGCAGCAGCGGCGGCATGTCGGTCCGCGGAGCGCGGCGGACCGCCCCGGCCTCAGCTCTGGCCCCGTCCTGGTCCCGCCCCGTCGCCCGCTGCTCCTCCCGCTCGGCGGCGGAAAGGAAGGAGGCAGGCCCGGGAGAAAAGGTGGCGGTGCGGGGGAGGCCGCACCGCACTGCCAAGGGGGCGACCCCCGGACTCCCTCGCCCGGCTGGGGGGAAACGGAGGGAGCCGGAGAGGGCCGCCGTTCAACAGGTAGAGAGCTGTGCGTGGGGGGTCCGAAGGGGAAGGGGCGCGCGACCCGGTTGGCGGGAAGCTCCCCCTCGGGAAGGGTGGGCGAAGGAGCGACCCCAGACCACAAACCTGGAAGCAGCACCTCACTTAGTAGGAGTTGAGGGGCTCTATCAGAATCCTAACCTAGAGGTACGATAAAAGCAATATATTGATTGATTGGTTGAGAGTTTATTTATATGCCGCCCTTTTCCCTGGGGGGACTCAGGGAATATGAGAACATGGCAGAAAATTATTATCAGAGCATTAACTGTGCCATGGTTAAATCAAACAGATAGTGTCATGATTGCAATACAAGAGAAAGACAAGTAGTTTGTTAAGCATACCTCAACTGTGATCATAGTGAGTCACTAGTACAATATCATAACAAGTATGGTTGCTTTCCCTTATAAAAAGAACCATATTTTCAAAGCTGTCTTGAAAAAAAAAGACCAAATATCCAAATTAATCATGAAAAAAAAATCCACTAACGTCTGAATCCAAAGTTCTACCATAACCAAAATTTCAAAGAAATGATTGATGGGTCACAAAAGCCTCAACTTTCCCATTAAATAAGACAGTGTTTTTCAACCTTTTTTGTGCAAAGGCACACTTTTTTCATGAAAAAAATCACGAGGCACACCACCATTAGAAAATGTTAAAAAATTTTAACTCTGTGCCTATATTGACTATATATAAAGTGTTTTTCCCATGGCACACCTTATACTATGTCACGGCACACTAGTGTGCCGCGGCACAGTGGTTGAAAAACACTGAAATAAGACACCACTATGGAGCAATCCCACCCATATGTTTTGCTTCATCTTCTGTCAGACCTGATACTATAGAATCTAATATTGTTTTATCCCAGGTTTTTTTTTCAGTTCTTGGACTTTGTAGAGTTCTTTCTTGGCCAAGTGTGATTGGACACCCAAGGAATTTGTCTTTGGTGCAGATGCTCTCGGTGTACATAAAGAAAAAAAATAGAACACATTCATCAAGAATCACAAGATGCAACACTTGGTGATAGTCATAGGTTATCAAATTATACTAGGAAACAAATAAAACAATATAAATTGTAAAGATACAAGCAACATGGTTATAGTCATAAGTGGGAAGAGATAGGTGCTAGGAAGGAAGAGAAGAAGAATAGTAATACAGTCTTAGTAGGTAATTTGACAGTGTTGAGGGAATCATTTGTGTAGCAGAATGATGGCATTCAGGAAAAAAACTGTCCTTGTGTCTAGTTGTCTTGGTGTGCAGTGCCCTATAGCGTCGTTTTGAGGGTAGGAGTTGAAACCATTTATGTCCAGGGTGTGAGGGGTCTGTAGATATTTTCACAGCCCTCTTCTTGAACTTGTGCAGTATGCAGGACCTCAGTGGAAGGCAGATTTCATCCTTGTTTTAATTTTTATTTTTTTAATTTGCACTCTCACACACACACCCCTCTTATTATTTTTACAAGGAACTCAAGGCAGGGAACATCTCCCACCTCCTTTCCTCCTCCTGTTTTCCCAACAACAACAACAACCCTGTGAGGTTGGGCTGACAGAATGACTGACCCATGGTCACCCAGCTTTTTTCGTGACTAAGGCAGGAGTTGAACCTTTCAGCCTTAACCAGTAGACCAAATATGATCAGACATTAATTCTAATCACACATTATGATTATATATCCCTCTTACCCACCGCACAGATTTCCTCTAATAAGTGTGATGTATAATAATATACCTCTGTGGTGGAGGGCCTTGCAATGCTATGATGAGGCTGAGAGCTATGCTGACCGTAATGTACAGGTAGTCCTTGACTTACGACCACAACTGAGCCCAACATTTCCATTGTTAAGTGGATTTTGCCCCATTCTACAACTTTTCTTGCCACAATTATGAAGATTAATCACACTTAACAACCAGGTTACTAACTTGTAACCTGGTTGTTAAGTGAATCTGGCTTCCCCATTGACTTTGCTTGTCGGAAGGTCGCAAAAGGAGATCTCGTGACCACTGGGACACTGCAACCGTCATAAATGTGAGTCATTTGTCAAACATCTGAATGTAAATCACATGATTTTGGGTCGCTGAAAAGGCGGTAACTATGAAAAACGGTCATTAATCCCATTTTTCAGTGGCGGCGTAACATTGAACGGTCACTAAATGAACCAGCTTCCCTTTTTGCCATGATTAAGTAAATCACTGCAAAGTGAAAGGGATCATTTGGTTGTTAAGTGAATCCACCTTCCCCCATGGACTTAGCTCGTCATAAGCCAGCTGAGAAGGTTGCAAATGGCAACTAGCTCATAACCCTCATAAATACATGCTGTTTGCCATTTTGATCATATGACGATGGGGCTGCTGTAACTGTTGTAACTTAAGTGTTTTTGTAACTCTGAATGTTCACAAAATAAATAATTGTAAGTTGAGAACTCCTTGTATCTATCATCCCCTTTAATAGGGGAAGAAAATGGAAAAACCGTAACCCTGGAGGGTTACTGGAAGAACAACCACAGATAAAAGTACACTCTGTTTCAAAATTGTGCCATTATGGCATAATATGAGCAAGTTAAAATATTGTGGGATTTCCAAATACAAACTGAAAAGGGCTTGGCTCGTAACATACCAGATATAATTGTGGTTGAAAAGAAGGAAGTATGGTTAATTGGTGTGGCAATGTCAGGGGATAGTAATGCACAAGACAAATAATTGGAGATCAAAAAGTATCAAGATCTGGATATAGCAATTGAAAGATTATGGCATACATTATGCCATTGGTTATGGGCACACTGGGAGCAATACATTTTGGGCGGCACCTAGGAAATCAGGGAATTGACAACATTTCCATCTGTCAATTGCAAAAGGGCATAATGCTTGGATTTGCATGTATATACTACCCCGATATTCTTGGAACAACTCGATGCATTTGAAGGCCTACATCAGCTTTAAAAAAATTGGCAGTTGTGATTTCAAATTGTTGTGAACTACTAGTAATAATAAATTGTGTGGCCTTGCTTTTAACAACCTATTCCAGGGTTTTTGCGGACTTCAACTCCCAGAATTCCTCAGCTAGCCATGCTGGGAAATTCTGGGAGTTGGAAGTCCACAAGTCTTAAAAGTTGCCAAGGTTGGAAACCACCCGACTTATTCTCCTTGTCAACCACGATAGATGTCACATTCACTGTATTAGTCTTAGATATATTTCCCTTTTTTTCCTCCCACAAAAGTTTAGATAAGAATATAAGAGCTATGGGCTGCTGGTAAAATAATTTTGTTTTTCCTTTAAAGGAAGGCATTTTGGGGAAGCCAAATTTCCCAACTCCCTCAGTTCAAATCAAGAGCCTATACATCTTTGCAATTTTGAGGGGAAAGGAGTGATATCCACTTTAAAAACAAAGGCATAAATTAAGCTAATTAGAGCAGAGTATTAGGTCAAGGTACTTTCAAATGTAGGTTTCAAAATCCATATATCATAATGTTGCAACAAAAGAAAATCTACAAAAATAACTCTTGCAGCTGGATGTTGAGATGAAAGCGAGTAAGTGATACGAGGATAAGGTAAAAAAATCTATCATTTCACAGGGATTGTAAAAAAAGGCACAATTTAAAGAACTTCCTTAGTTCTTTTCTCTGGTCCTTCAACCTTCATTAAGGCCATTTGTATTAAATTGCAGAAGAAATTTCACTACTCACTTAATGGCCATGATTCTGCTTTTAATTATGTTAACCACTTAAAGTGCTTTTGTTGAAGAAGAAAAAAAGCAAGACAAAACATTAGGGACAATATTGAAAAAGGTCTCAACCCCTTAATTAGTTAATTAAAAAGAAAGATGTAGAATTTTTGTTTGGGGGATTTCTGCACTATATATATATATAGTGCATTATATATATATAGCTATATTCCTTGATGTATTTCTGTATTATATTTGTAATAACATTTACTTGTTTAATATAATCCTTAATAAAATTATTGCAAAAAAGCTTCCTATATTTTTTATATTAGATTTCATTGTCAAACATTAAAATACGAACTAACTTTAAAAGGGAAAAAGGGGTAGCAAAATAATTTAAAAATGACCCTTCAAAAAAAATCAAACAAACTTCTTATGTTTCTGAAACGAATTACCAGCCAAGGTTTGTTTGTGTGTGTGTGTGTGTGTGTGTGTGTGTGTGTGTGTGTGTGTTTTATTTTGCATCAGTGAAAATGAATGGACCTATTCATTCTGCATGCTGGGCCCAAAATTTATGAGAAGTGGGATTGTATTCACAAGATGGGAAGCAGTTTATAAAGATCTTTTTAAGCATTCCAGTCAGTGATGGGATTCAATTTTTTTTACTACCGGTTCTGTGGGCGTGGCTTTGTGGGTGTGGCAGGGAAGGATACTGCAAAATCCCCATTCCCTCCCCACCCCACTAACCTGCTTTCCAGCTCCCTTTTCCTGTGCAGGGCAACAACAGAAGATCAGCTGGGAGGCAGCAGGGGCGGGGCCAGCATATTTGTCAGTTCTCTGAACTACTCAAAATTTCCGCTACCAGTTCTACAGCCTTCTCTGTGGCTGCTCCGACCCTGTGGAATCAGCTACCCCCAGAGGTCCGGACCTTACCCACTCTCATGGCCTTCAGGAAATCCGTTAAAACCTGGCTATTCCGGCAGGCCTGGGGCTGTTGACCTTAGTGTTAAGGTCCAGCCCCGATTAGAACGTATGTGTGTTGTGAATTTTAAACTATTTTTACTTATTTTGCTTTTCTTTTTTTCCTCTTTCGTTGTAAGCCGCCCGGAGTCCTCCGGGATTGGGTGACCTATAAATTTAATAAATGAAATGAATGAATGAACTGGTCAGAACTGGCTAAATGCCTCCTCTAATTCCGGTCTTCCCGGTAAATTCACCACAAAGAGAAACGACAAATGACTTTTAGACGCTAAAAGGAAGATAAAACTAGAATACGATCAGTTTATTCAGCCTAATGTGATCAGTTCTGAATACAGTAAACATACATAAAAAGTCAATGTGAAACTAGTTATATGAGGAAGTGTTTTCATCTTTTATCTCAGAGTGGTTTGAAAGCCAACTGGTTGAGGCCGTTCCAGGAAGCAGCTCGTGTGTCACTTTTTTTTCCCCCTGAGAAACTGAATTAGTTTCTCTTTCTTACTGTCTTTACGTATAATGGTTAATTGTTTTTTTTTTAAGTCAGTCCTTTGACTCAATTTGCAATTTAACTCTTCTTACTGAGAGTGCATTTTAGCAGGCACAACATTCTGTATCAATTTCCGTGTTAGATTTTATATCTTCTATCTTAAAAATTGGATGCCAAGGGTTTTGTTTTGCTTTCGGTTAAAATCACAGCTCCTTACCAAGCTGTGCCCCAAAGTCACACAAAGCACTCCATCAATAACAGTCTTACAAGACTGGGATGAGGGAGGATATGGTAAGGTAAAGGTTCCCATCGCACATATGTGCTAGTCATTACCGACTCTAGGGGGCGGTGCTCATCTCCGTTTCAAAGCTGAAGAGCCAGCACTATCCGAAGACATCTCTGTGGTCATGTAGCTGGCATGACTAAACGCCAAAGGCCCATGGTTACCTTCCCACCAAAGGTGGTTCCTATTTTTCTACTTGCATTTTTAACATGCTTTCGAACTGCTAGGTTGGTAGAAGCTGGGACAAGTAACGGGAGCTCACTCCGTTACGCGATGTTAGGGATTCGAACTGCCAAACTGCTGACCTTCCTGATCGACAAGCTCAGCATCTTAGCCACTGAGCCACCACGTCCCATTGAGGATATGGTAGTAGAGTCTAATCATGTGACAGCGTTTCTCAAACTTGGCAACTTTTAAGATACGTGGTCTTCAACCGATTGAACGTGAAGAGATGTTCCAAGTATTGCTGTGGCCTATTGGGCCAAATGTCTCCAAATGCACAGAAAAAGCTACAGTATAGACAGACATACTCAATTTGGCAAATAAAGGTGGTTAGTTTTCTTGTGGTTTTATACATAAAGCTCTTCATGGTAGTGGATCTGGATACTTGAGACCGCCTCCTGCCAATCACCTCCTCGCGACCCATTAGATCACATAGATTAGGCCTCCTCCGAGTTCCATCTGCCAGTCAGTGTCGACTGGCAACTACGCGGAGGAGAGCCTTCTCGGTAGTAGCTCCGACCCTTTGGAACGATCTCCCCGTGGAGATTCGCACCCTCACCACCCTCCAGACCTTCCGCACAGCCCTTAAAATCTGGCTATCCCGTCAGGCCTGGGGTTAAAGAACGTAACTCACCCCCACCCGAATGGTATGAATGTTGTGTTCTATTTTTAATTATGTATTGTCCTTATGTGTTATTGTCTGTATCCCCCCCCCCTTTGAGTTGTAAGCCGCCCTGAGTCCCCCCAGGGAAAAGGGCGGCCTATAAATAAATTTTCAAATACTCAAATACTCAAAATACTGAAGATGAAACTCAAATCCTTTGGCCACCTAATGAGAAGGAAGGACTCACTAGAGAAGAGCCTAATGCTGGGAAAGATGGAGGGCAAAAGAAGAAGAGGACGACAGAATGAGATGGCTAGATGGAGTCACTGAAGCAGCAGGTGTGAACTTGTATGGACTTCAGAGGATGGTAGAGGACAGGAAGGCCTGGAGGAACGTTATCCATGGGGTTGCGATGGGTCAGACATGACTTCGCAACTAACCACATTGAAAAAAATCTTGTTCTGTAGCCCAACACATCTGGCCTTGAAATTTAAGGAAGAGTGGCTTCCAGCATGATTGGAATAAATCAGCTTCTCTTTAAATGCGTGGCCTCTCTGAACAGATTCTCTCCCCCACAGCTTGCTTTAAAATACACTGCAGAGAACATGAGGAACTACTTGCAATTGGTAAGTATAAGTATACCTGGAATATTCACTGTATAATATGAATGACCCCTCAAATAGGGGAAGAAAATTACTTAGAATGGCTTTCCTGGTGAGTGGCAGCTAGGGAAATGGGAATTATTTGGATGATAATTTGTCAAAAAAAGGACCAGGTTACAGATATTTACCATTTTCTAAGGTTTAAAGACTTTAGAACTATTCTAGGGAGTGTGGTGATGGATCTTTACCAAAATTTATATGCTGCCTACTCTTCAAATTCTGGCTGCTTACAGCATTTGAGTAAAACATTAATAGGGCCATAAAATACATCTGTTGTATCAACAAATAATGAAGCTAAACTCATAGGTCTGTAAATTAAATCCAAATGCTCTCTTAGGAATATTTTTATCTTACAAAAAAAAAACACCCCGCCACCTGGCACACCTAAATGGTGAGGCAGAGGGCTACTACTAAGTTAATCCAGTATCTAGGTCTGAGCATCCAGTATCTTTCGGAGGGCATCTGGAATATCCTATCCCTATTTAATCTTGAAAACGGACATCTGGTAGAAAAGGGCCCCTTAAGATCAATGCAATATAGCAATACATTGCATTCATTTTACTTAGAAAAATATCCCAAAATAGTCACTGATGCCCATCAAAGAAAGTATAAGATTTTTCTACATTTTAGAAGAATATGAAGCTATCACTCATCAAGCGAGGTTCAGCACATTATAGGCCTGCAGCTTGCAATTTGTCAAGAAACCTCCATGACTGTCCCATTTTTTGATCATCTTAAAAGTTGGAAATGGGGTCGGGGAGACTGTAGGAATAGACTTGTACCATTCTCATTTTTAAACCCTCCAAGACATGAATTAATGCACTTGAAAACTAGCAATAATAGTGCACTTTGGGGGGGGGGCAGGGAGATTTTAAGTGTGGACACCTTTAGAATCCTTAGTTGGGGAGGGGGAAATCACATGGCTGAAAACTAATAATTCATTTGACTAGAGTTCCAGTGATGAGGGTTCATGTCAACTGCATACTGCCCCTCCCTGGTATGCTGAACGATTCTGCCCCTCTAGGATTTCAGACAGTATTTTCTCAGTTTGGGGGGGACCACTTCAATCGGCATACTGCCCCTCCCCAATGTGCCAAATGATTCTGCCTCTCTTAGGATTTCAGACAGTATTTTCTCCGTTTGGGGGAACACATCATCTGCATACTGGCCTTACCCATTACGCGAATGACTCTTCCTCTCTAGGATTTCAGATAGTATTTTCTCAATTTGGGGGAACACGTCATCTGCATACTGGCCTTGCCCAATACACAAATGATTCTGCCTCTCTAGGATTTCAGACAGTATTTTTTCAGTCATTCGGCTGCTTAGCTACAATCCTTTCTACGTTCTCAGCAAAAAAGTAAGAAAATGTACCCACCCTAAGAAAAAAGCTGATCAGTCTGGAAACACATCTCTATATTTAGTGTTTGCTTCAATTTAGCATTCTTCAAAATGGCCCACCTTGCCAAAAGGGGGAGAAAAAAGGTGACCCAACACAGGTAAGTCATCTTGGTTGGTGTTTATTTGAAGCCGTTAAAGACATGTCCTCATTTTCGCCAGCACTAGAAAGCAAGGTTCCACAGGACTTCACCTGGTTAAAGCCATACAACTGGACTAAGGGTTTGTGCTGGATACATCTGCAGTCTCCATTGAAAAGTTAAAAACATCAATAAACTGAATACAGGAGAGAGAAAACTTTCATTTACAGCATGGGTATGGTTAAGTTCAGTCACTTTCAATGTGTTAAATTAAATACGTACGTACAAGTTCTGTTTAAACGAGTTTTAAAATGCCAATAGAAGTGCAAACTTAAAAATCAAGCAGCATAAAACAAAATTTTTGATGGCGGGCCAATCCTTAACTGATTTATATTTGCCTTATCTTCAAGTCCAATATATTACTACTTTAGTTTAAACATGAACAGGAGATGCAATTATTATATGCAATATAAATAGAGCCAGGTAGTAATTCTAACAGTCTTCCATAAAAGTGAATCCTGAAAATAAACTTAAACGGTAGTTTTAAACATAAAAGGCTGTTTTGCATTTGGCCTTTGGTTCTAATGCTTGAGAACACCAGAAAAGACAATGGTGCAGCTTTCCAAAGTTGCTAGACTTTGGCAACTGACAAAACATCACATCACTTACAGTTTCCTTCTTTTGAAAAACTAGGAGCATTCACTTGCAAAGTGGAAGAGTACTGGTGGGGGTGGGGCATTTCCAAATTCTGTATGAGTCCCAATGAATCTTTTGTAGAACTGGAAAGTCATATGCTATTGGCCTTTTTTGTTTTGCAAATCCAACGTTCATTTTATGCAAATAAAAAAAAAATCCTGTTGTCTACAGCTTTATAAAAAAAAAAAGTAAATTATCTTGGTGCGTGACAAAACTTTTAATAAGACCCAGTTGGGCCTTGAGACCTAACTGGTGCTCTTAGAACAGCAGTAAATAATTTGTTGCGTTTTCCCCAAACCCAGTTTCAGTCTTAAAGGTTTTATTCTCCAGAATTCCATGAAATCATCCGGCTGCCATAATCATCTTCGGAACGGCCAATCCATCAAAAACAACCACCCCATAACTGTTACACTCCATCTGTTCAGATCCAAGCATAAATTCAATCATCTCAATACACTCACTGGTTCTACATGTATAAATGGCACCAAAACTGTAGTTATTGAATAGGGCCGTGATGGAGAACCTATGGCAGCCATGCTACAGGTGGCGCACAAAGCCCTCTCTCTGGGCATGTGCAACATTGCCAGCTGCTCTTCTGGTTTCCTGTGTGCACTTGCGCATCGGCCAGCAGGTCTTCTCCAGAGCTCTGGAAAACAGCCAAAAACCAGGCCATTTTCCAGACTTTTTTCAGACTCCTTTTTTGAGCCGAAAAACGCCCCAAAAACAGGCATACGCCGGCAGGCCAGCTGATCTTCGGGTTTTCAGTGCTCTTACATGCGCAAAGACCAGCTGGCTAGCATGCACACACACGGTAGAAACCCAAAGGGCAGCTGGCAGGAGCACACATACCCACCTACCAGCTGGTCTTCGGGTTTCCCGTGCTTGGGTGCGCGCGCATGCACATGCATTCCGGTTTGTGGGCACTCGGGGCTGAAAAGGTTCCCCATCACTGGAATAGGGTGTACTTAAAAGGTCCCGCCATGGGGACAGATTGAATTATTACTATTGGGATGGCACAAGGCTAATTTTACAATATAGCAAAGCCTACGCTGGCTTGTAATGGCAGCCAAAAGACACACCAAATTCCCTGATCACAACTTCTCAGTGTAAGAGCCAGGTAACATTGGGCAAAACTGAGTTTTGTAATGTAGTCGAACATGTATTGTATTAAAAAAAAAAAGTAACTGACATGAGTAAACGTACTTTCATGTTAATGCAAGTAAATACTCTTAGTTTTCTAGCTAGCCTTAGACAGACTTACAAAAACAAAGAGGAATGGCCTCTCTCTACAACAGGTGGGTTGCAATTACATCCAGTAATGTGTTAGTGGTCAATTTATTTCGTATATATAACAATATATATAGATATAGGTATATAAATATTAGGGTTGTTCTATTCAGAAACAAGATTTAACGTTAACACAAAAAACCTTTTTATCAATACAAAGTAAACTCTGCATCATCCATGGTGGTATATCCCTCCAATGTGTTGCTTACAAACAAGTTTGGTACAAATAAGTTAGTGTTTCTCTGTCAAATAAATTGTACAGAAACTCAAAAGTGCCATTTCGATTAACTGTGGGAGTCTTACTCCAAGCGGCTACAGGATCTCGTCTGAGCAGCAACAGGAGCCAACCGTCAAAATCATTTCCACATTGAAAAGGCAACACCGAAGGGGTAAAGCACAAATGTAATGAAGTCACGTAAGTCTGCGTTGTTTTTTTCCCCTTCTCCTGCGTATACCTACAACCCTTTGTTTAATCCAATCTGGAACGAGAATTTTGGAGGCTACCCCAAACTCACCATAGGGGTTTCTAAAGCCTTAAGGCAGAAAATCAGTGTTGACCTTTGCAATTAACTCTTGGATACAAAAGAAAGATTTGCGTTTCCATTTCATTACAGAGAAATGACATGTCCCTCATTCCTCTTAACAGGCCAGATGGTTGGTATTAAAAAGAAAGGAAAAGAAAAAGAAAAAAAAAGTTATCAGGGGAAGAAAAAAAAAGATGCAAAAAATTCAACCTGGCGATCAAAAGTTACCAGGTTAAAATAAAAATAAAAAAATTAAACAGACACTGTTTGTACAATAGTGCACAAGAGGTTCAAGCACCTTCAAGAAGACACATCTCACACTGTGCCAGGCACTTGGTCTGAACAAGTTTCTCCCCATGTCAGTTATGACAAAAAGAGCACCCACCATATTTTAATGTATCTTCTTATTAGAACTGGAAAAAAAAATGCCATCGGAATAGTTCCCATGATGCTCGTATTTTCTGTTTCCCTACTGCAAAGGCATTTATTTTACTTTATTTTTTTCCCGACATGATTATTTGATTTACATCCAACGTGCTTTTCGCTTCTACGGATCAGGTCTTGCCTTTTATCCTTTCAAAACACTGCATTTTGTACACACTCATTCATCCAACCAACCAACATTCTGCTACATCGCACCCTCTACAAACACAAGTAAGCATTTTCATGGCCAACTCCAGTTAACTTGGAAAAACAAAACAGAGAGGACTTGGTGCTTCCTCCGTGCCAGCAGCAGCTCGTGGCTTTTCAGCAGGAACTCCACCTCTTGCTTCTGTGCGCTTCTCCCTATTGCTTGCAACCAAATTAAGAGAAATGCCCTATTTAAACTCTAAAATGGTTATCGTAAAACAGAGGAAATTTAGACGCAAAACTTCCTGAATGTGCACTTGACACTGGGACAAGCCAATGAAGGTTAAATTTCATTTCCCCAAGAAAAAACTGATAGCATCTGCCACAGCAGGAAGCTCCTGGTGTTATCAGGTCAATGTACATCACTATTTGGTCATTTACATATGGAGGTTCAAGGATTCTCAAGCTTCGTTCTCCGCCAGAGAGGAGTTGGCCGTTACTACCGAGTCTGGCTTGCGAGTCATTCTATCCAGCTCCTCTTGGACATTCGTCAAAACAGGTTTTTGCCCTATAAAAAAAGGAAGGCACGATATACATATGCAGAAAATTCATTCAAACCAGAGGGGGAAGGGGGAATTGAAGACTTTTTAAATTAAAAAAAACTCATATTTTTTAAAATTTAAATCGGGTTTTTTAAATTAAATTTATTTTCATAAAATGCTTTTTGGAGTAAAAATCTATCTAAAGATAGTTTTCAATTTCAGATACATTAATCATTTAGTGTATTCAGCATGAAATGGAGTTTAGTTATGTAGCATGAGGTTCAGGGGTGGTATTCACTTACCTTCCCTACCGGTTCGCAAATGTGAGCACACGCGCCCTGTCCCGTCCGCGCATGCACTCAGGCTTCCGCGCATTCATTTTGGCTAAAAAAAAAGTGCCTAAATGGGATGCCATAGAGTCAGGGCAGATGGGCAGGGCCACCCGCGATTTCCGCTGAGGATGTATATTCTGCAATATTTACATTTCTGGTAAACTCATTCAATGAATCCAAGCTCTGCAAGCTAAATAGGAAACCTTCATTTTGTTTGCAAATAATAATATTAAAGATTCTAACTACCAAGCAAGGAGTCCTTACATTTAAAGAGCACTTGTCATTTCAGATCCATCTTGGCAGCGCCTGTTAGCGGGCATCCACTCACCTGCTGCCCGCCACATCCCTCACCGTGTTGGATCACTGCTGCATCACCAGCCGTCCCATTAAAGTGAATGGGACTGTTGGTGAGTCAACCGCAGGTCAGAGGAGGAGCTGCTGCGAGACAGAGATGACAGTTGCTCTTTAAAAATTATGGCTTAAATCGATTTAAGCCTATTTACTAGTGATTTAAATCGACTCAATTTAAATCAAATCCACCCTGGTTAAAACCAGAGGTTACGAAGTACTGCATGTAAATGGGCCCAATGAAATTAAGGAGAAATGGCTTCTTTTGGACAATACCTGATTTTTTGCCGGTGCTTTGCACGCCTCCTCCTGCACCAGGGCTCCCGGGAGAACCTGTCTTTTTACTCAAGAGGCTGTTGAAGAAACTGGCTAGCACGCCTTCGCTTGCCGCATTGTCTAAGGAGGAAGAGGCAAACGCTGAAAGTGGGCAAAGGTGGGCAAATGCTGACCCTTAAAAGAAACTGACTTTCAAAAGAGAAGCTGAGAAATAAAAGAAGAAAACCATGACACTGGTTAACTTTCTGAGGTCAAAGGTGGGATTATATGGAAAATTTTGTGTGAAGGCAAATAAGACGTATCCCAGAATGGTGTTAACAGCAGAACCCAATCTGGGTCGGTCACCAGGACCAGAATGTTACATTCTGCTACAGCAAAGTTCCCTGAGGATGGGCTCCAGCTCGAGTCCGAAACCTTGGAAGACTAAAACCTCTGGTCCTGGTGACCGACCCAGATTGGATCCTGCAAAATTTTGTGTTTGTGTTTGTGTGTATGTGTTCAACAGACCATGACCTTGTTACCCATTTTCCCATTTCATTGCAACATCCTTTTCATTTTTGCATGAGGGCGATTTCTTGCAGAAAAGTGCATGATGCAACAAGGGGGCTATTGTTACAAGGCCCAATACTGATTTGGGCTAAGAAGGGCATAACTGGTCCAAGACAGTGGTGAAATTCAATTTTTTTTTACTACCGGTTCTGTGGGCATGGCTTGGTGGGTGTAGTGTGGCCTGGTAGGTGTGGCTTGGTGGGCGTGGCAGGGTAAGGATACTGCAAAATCTCAATTTCCTCCCCACTCCAGGGGAAGGTTACTGCAAAATCTCCATTCCCACTCCATTCTGGGGCCAGCCAGAGGTGGCATTTCATTTGCCAGTTCTCCAAACTACTCAAAATTTCCGCTCCCGGTTCTCCGGAACCTGCCAGAACCTGCTGGATTTCACCACTTGTCCAAGATCACCTAGATGGCTTCCGGGCCAAAGGGAGATCTAGAATCTGGTTCCTCTAACCTCTAGTCCAGCACTTTGACCACTAGACTACACTGGCTTTCAAATAAAACCATATCATCTTCATCAAAACATACTACTGTACTATAGCTTCAGTAGTTAACAATATATCTGTATTTGATTAACATGAGAGGGGGAGGGATCTGCTGCTTTTTCTAGCCATAGATCCACTATTGTTCCAAAAACACCTTAGCTTTCCAAAAATGTTTTTATCTTCTTGCTTGGGCATGGATTTATTATGAAGATACACCTCTAATTATTACATCCAATGAAGGATTAAAGCAGGAGGTGAGATTTACGGTTTTTTTAAATGCTATAATTGAAAATGATTTTTTTTTAAATTACATTTAAGAGATTCGACTTTTTTCACCATAGCAAGTTTCATTATGCTAATGATCAGTGTAGCAGTTCACAAAAAACTTTCCAAACATCCCCACAGCCTTTGAACCGACAGACCATAAAATGCTGCACCCCGGCAAAGTTCAAAACAAAACAAACATTCTACAGTGAACTGCATACTTTTAATAGCCGGATCTGGCTTCTTGACGGATGCTATCGGCGAGGCGCTGGGGACGGCGGCAGGGCCTGTCCTGCCTTGCGGTCGGGGCGAGCCAGAAGGGCCACGAGCAGGAGATTCCTGGACAATGATAAAAAGCAACAGGTTGTGGTTTTACTGATGCCATCTTTTTGTAAAATACCACCTTAGATACAGATTAACAGAGTTGGAAGGGACCTTGTAGGCCATCTAGTCCAACCCTTGGCCCAAGCAGACTCTACACTATTTCTGACAAATGGCAGTCCAGTCTCTTCTTGAAAGCTTCCAGGGATGAAGCTCCCACAACTTCCAAAGACAACTTCTGTTCCATTGGTTGATTGCTCTCATCATCAAAATTTCTCCTCATTTCCAGGTTGAATATCTCCTTGTTCTGTTTCCATCCACTCTTCCTTCTCTGGCCTTCAGGTGCTTTGGAGAATAGCTTGACCCCCTTCCTCTCTATGGCAGCCCCTCAAATATTGGAACACTGCTATCATGTCTCCCCTGGTCCTTCTCTTCACTAGATTAGCCATGCCCAGTTCCTGCAACCGTTCTTAGCCTCCAGTCGCCTAATCATCTTGGTTGCTCTTCTCTGCACTCTTTCTAGAATCTCAACGTCTTTTTTATAGTGTGGTGACCAAAACTGGATGCCGTGTTCTAGGTGTGGTCTTACTAAGGCTTTGCAGAGTGGTATTAGTACCTCCCTTGGTCTTGATTGTATCTCTCTGTTAATGCAACTTAGGATTGCATGTGTACAACAATGAATTGAAGTCATTAATAAAATACAGATTTCCGTTGGTGGAGTGCAATCATCTGTCAAACAATTTCACATTCCTGAGATGTTCACTGGTGGATTACTCTTAATATTCTTCTCTCTTATCTGATTATACTGCCTTATGGAATGTAACCAATTTTAAGTATGTATACTTACAGAAGCTCTGGTAGGGGTTGCCGGCTGCTTGGCAAGGAATGACTGAAAGAAAAGTCACAGTCCTGTCAACTGATTATCCAAAGAACCACGATACACCATTGTATTTTAGAAAGCTTTTTCCCCCCACTGAGATTTTGTATTGTTAAAGAGGAGAGGTGATGTGGCTGTGGCACCATGCTAGAAAGTAGAAGACTCTGAGTTCTAGTCCTGCCTGAGGAATAAAAACTGGTTGCGTGACTTAAGGTCAATACTCAGGAGACTGGGCTAGTTCTAGTCCTAATCTTACAAGGGCTGGTTGAGGTGAGGAAGGGGTTTTCGATATGTTGAGTTATTTGCAAAAATAATAAAGGCAGGATACAAACAAACAAGTACTCATGGAGGCACAAAGTACAGCACTCCAGATGTTTGTGAACACGAATTCATCTAGCATAGTTAACAGTGAAGGACAATGGCAGATGTGTTCAGCAACACCAGGGTGATGGCATATTGTGCCTATGTTATATATGTCTGATAAGGGTGAATCAGAGTCACTAGTTTCAAATGAAAAAAAAGAGCAGTATTTCTAAATTAAAATTCAAAATTACCCTAAGGAAACAGCTCAACCATGAAGTAGAGAAGCCCCATGTGACCAGACACAGTGATCTATTTCACTACATCAGACAACTACAATTCCAAGAATTGCTTTTGAGAGAAAGCCACCAGAGAAAGCAAAACAGAGAAAGCATCGCTTTTGCTCTGCATATAAGTTCTGGGAATTATTTTTCTCCCATGGAGCTTTACAGCCTGGTCCTTCTGGCAAGGATTCTGCTTACTGGAGATTCATTGAAGACTTACTATCATAGGAAAAAGAGGAGGATTACGGTCTGTAGTGGTAGGATAATAATGCTAAGTAGTCAATGCTCTATGGAGAAGACCAAGATGATGTTCCTCTAATTTGAGAAGTATAGGTTGAAATGTTTTGAGCTTTACCTGCCAGCAAACCATGAAGGTGGGTTTTCTGCAACTGTGATCAAAAAGGGATGCAAAGGCTACAAAAAGGGAGCATTGGGGGGAGGGGGGAATTAGGGGGCTGCATTGAGACCCAAAGCCTCATGATGCATAGATCCTATTTTAAAATATCCTAAGCACCAGAGACAAGCAAAAACAGAAAATAGTGCTTTTTTTCCCCCACTTACCTGCTGCTTCATCAGAAAGACCTGTTCATCTTCTGCCGCAAACTCTTTATCATGAACTAACTGACAAGGGAAATAAAAAAAAAGGGAGGAAAGGGTTTTCTCACAAACAGATGTTCAATTATATGAAATGATCTCCATTAAGAGCAGTCAAGGGGAGGGGCGGAGGGAGATTATTATACGCCTTGACATCTGGTGTAATAAATGCAAGAAGTGTGGATGCAAACACCTGTTTGGATCTTAGGGGGGAAAAACACACACACAAGGAAAGAAACAATACACAAGGGTGTCCCTCTCACCCGTACAAATTTAGACACACACGCCAAACTGGGATGTAATGTGTGGAAACTGCAGAAAATTGCTACGTGCAAATGCCTGGCTTATGGTAGCAACTTTCCGTTCCACTTCGTAAGCATGGGGTTTTAGGGTTAGAAGTCCTGCTGAACGGTCACTCTGGGCTGAGTTCAACACAGAGAAGAAGGCCTGGAGATGGCCCCTGGACATTGTAAGGACAACCCCTTGCAAATGACACCCCCCTCATTTGCTGTGCATGGAAAGGGGTGGAACACAGCTCCGTTCTAGGAAAGACCCATTTCTCCATACGCAAAAGAAGCCAATGGCTTCTCTCACCACACGGGGAGAGTGACTTTCTCAGATACAGCTAAGGAGTAATCAGCTTCCTTGATTTGCTGCCAGAGTAGGAACTGTAGGGCCTAACTCCCACTTCTGGACCAGCATTTTGAGACTGTATAGGCACAAGCAGCCACAGCCTGCACACGTTAAATGCTGTTGGGCTACAAAGATGACTGCCAGGCTGATAAACTCAGGTAGTTAAGAAGGAAATATCTTCTGGGTTCCTCCTGCAAAATTCTGTGCCTGAGGCAGGGGAAGACGTACATCAAAAGCCTCCTCAGAACGCTTCCATGTCTCAGAGCACTCTTCCACTCATGGTTAGTTGGACCCAAGCCATTTTATTCTGGTCTTTTCCATACCAAACTACAGCTCCTTGCCTGGGGTGGAAAGTAGCATTCTGTTTTTTATAAGTGCTCTTTGTTAGTCAACAAAGTCCCAAGAAGCACTTCTCCAAGTAGTTCATAAGTGAATAGTTAGCAGATTCACTATTCCGCATTACGGATGCCAAACAAAAGTTTAATGTAATTTAAAATACCCCAAAAATAAGACCTCCCCGGATAATAAGCCCAATTGGGCTTTTGAGTGCCTGCGCTAAAATAAGCCCTCTCCCAAAAATAAGCCTTTCCAAAAAATATTGCAGCACAGCAGCAGCCATGAGGTGACCACACTCACTGCCTCCTGCACCTCAAAAATAATAAGATCTCCCTGAAAATAAGGCCAAATGCTTATTTCGGGGGTCAAAAGAAAATAAGACTCTTGTCTTATTTTCGAGGAAATACGGTATGAACTTCAGTGTCAATGGCCAGCAGCTAGTTTCACATAAAGGATAATGGAGCAGAGTTCAAAGCAGCCATACCTTTCTTACAGGCGGCTTCACGATGAAGTCTTCATATGCATCTTCCGGCTTCACTGTTGTGAAATTCTCATGCAGGATTGCAATTTTCTTTTCATTGTCCCAGCCAGCAGGTCTAGAGAAAAGAATTGCCATTCTTGCAAGCACATCTTTTTTTCAGAAATGTGTTTTTGGACATAAAGGAGTGATTTGCTTGTCTTTTATTCCCTTTGAAAAGAGACACTTGTAAATTGAGGCAGACAATTTATTTGATGGGCAGGAAGGAGAGGAGGGCTGCGGTGAATGAAATTATCACACACGTGTAATAATTTTATTCACAGGTTTTGGGAACTAGGAAGTTTTATTTTATGATTAAAATGAATAAAACTAATTTCAGTGCTTATTTGCCATATTTATTGAAATTCAATAATTTTCAAAGGAAATTCTGGGAGGTACCGAGAAAAGAGAATTCGGAGACAAAGGACATTTCTCAAAAAAAGAGCCAAAGGCATGAAGATGAAATGCTAACCAGAAAAGACCAATCCCAAGAAGTTATTAAGTCTACCCAGAGCATGAAAACTATGCATCTCTTCCAAAACTGGTGCTCTTCAAATAATTATAGGAATTACTATAAGATTAATTGCATCCAGACAATATTACTCAAGACATATTTCTATTAGAATTGAGACAGATATTGGCATCTTTTACGTAGGTTTCATCTCCCCTGCACCGTCAGAAAAATATTGTGTTTCAGTTACCGTGTTCTGACCTTGGCTTCCAAAGAACTCCTTGTCCAAACAAGAAACCCTTTTATTAATTTACTGTGAATTCTGCTCATTCATATCCAGCAAAGTCTTTTGAGGGAGGATTTACAGTCACAGACCTTATCTGGCTTGGAGAGCTGCCAGGACGATATTTGCAAAACTTGGCAAGGAGTCTTGGAGAGTCACAAACCAATTAAGCAAACTAATTGTCTCCTGCAAACTCCATTCCCCTTTCTCTCTTTCGCTTCTCTTTATTTCCTCTGGGAGGGGCCATTCATTGTCCACCTGTGGATTTAGTCCCAAGTCGACCCCTGTTCTTTAACTGTTCCCTTTGTCTGGCAACTCTGTGCATGGGCACTCTGGGAACATGCTCCAGCTGTTTGTCTACCTCACTGACATCTGACTCTGAAGGCAGCTGATAACTGGCATACGGCTCTTGCTCCCTCTCTGCCTCATCAGAGCCTGGCCCATGTTCCTCCCCAACCTCCTCACTGTCCGAATCTGCAGCCAGCTCGGTTGGCCACTAGCAGCCACAACATACAGTAGCCTTTTGATGCTTCTTATTTTGCCCTTCAACTTACATAAAAACTGCGTCCTTTTCTACCACTAAGGCAGGGGTTGCAAAGTGAAAGCCATATTTTTTATGTACAATGTACTTATATAACAAGTCAAGGTTCTTCTCCTCCTTAACGGATGTATAGATCAAGGCCGCTCCATCTATTCGTTTTGTTTAAGGAAAATTCCAAGGCAAAGTAGCAAATATCAAGGGCTGAATGTATACATTTAAGTCTCTCAAAAGTAAGTATCTGTTTCTAAATGATATATCTAGTTGCTAATTTTATATCCTGCCTTTATCTCAGAAATTCAAGACAGTAAGTTGCTGCTTTCTCCTCTTTTCCCCAGAGCACCCCTGTGTGAGAGTAACACAACAACTAGGCATTGGTCACCTGTCCAACACTTTACACCATATGTTTATTTACTATGTACTGATGACAATGGGCCCAAATGGTAATGGTGTGAAGCAGCCCATCCTTCTAATTTTAAACCCAAGGTAAGGAGGGTAGCACAATGCAGAAATGAGCATGTTAAAAGTTTTCAAATTCAAAAGTTATTACAATAAGCAGTTTAAAGAAATATAAGAATTCCTAAAGGAGCCATATTGTTTCCTAGCAAAATTAATTTATTAATTTAAACATAATTTACAAATTAACTAATTGCACTTGCAGCATAATCCTATAAATGTGAAAGATCTACTTAAGAGCAGCTGAACTGGCAGGTAGGATCCAGGACAGCAAGATTTTCTCTCAGAGTCAACATTCATGGGGTTGGAACTGTTCACTGCTAGATACAGAACATCTAAAACTGCTGTTCATTTACCAGCCTTTACTGGAAATACAAAACCTCTCACCATCACCAAGAAAATGGAAGATGCTGGTGTAGCCCTGGACCCATTTTGGAGATATCTTCAGAGTTGCTACAGCGAGGCCGGGAGGGAGCTGTGGGAATGCATATATGGGGGGGAGGCAGACATAGCTGGTGGGGGGGATGTGTAGCCAAAATAACATCCTTTCTTGTGGGAGCCAAGGATGCTTTGCCAGGTGTTGGAAGAGTGCGGACCGAAGCCAGTCGGAGTTAGGACTATGATCCGATTGGACATATGACCTGGAGGGCAAGGGACTTTGATTTGAGAGGGGGAAACCCTGGGCCCTTCAGAGTCAGGTTTTGACCAGCCATGCCAATATGACATCCCAAATAAATATATTCTTTGAGGAAACTCTAGGCCTGAGAGTTTTGATTGCTTTGAGGTTATTCCTTGGAACCCTGACAGCTGACCTTTGTGGTTTTAAATCTGAATATGTGCTCGTGAAAGGCAAATGAAAGCATAGCATGTAACTATTTTTCAATTGGTGGAAACAATACAAAGAACAGCATTGGACTCGCGTTAAACATCGTTTCAAGTTTATAAAGCACTGCTTTAATATACCACTTCAACTTAGGAAAAAGGATACACTGCAAGCAGAACCTACGAATGTGCGACTGAATGAAATCAAAGTGTTCTTCCCTGTAGTCGTGCTCTTTTTCTAACACACTCATTGCGTCACACTGGGGAAAAAAACAACCAAAGGAATCTCAAGAGTTCTGAAAATCTGCCACACAATAAAATGAGTGCGGAAGACGGACTTTTGCGTAGATCAATATTTAGAGCAAACTTTGAAGAGATTAAGGAGAAAGTTTCAATTGTATTTATTCATTTAGTCCATTTGTATAGCTACCAACCCAATCCACATATAATTCAGGGCAACGTACACAAATAAAAACAGATAATAACATTCTCCAATGTTTTTCTGTTTGAAAACATTGCGCCCACGGCAGCTTTATCCGATTCAAAAACATGCAACTTCTTAGACCGGATTTGCTATTTAATCACACACGTCAGCTGCGTGGCGTGTAAATTTAAAATAGAGATCTCCTGCGATTTCGAATATTTGGCAAAACAGTCTAAAATTAGCATATACAAAAGGGCAGCCTGAAGAAAAAGGGAGCAGGCGGAACTCAATGTTCTTCCTGGATTGTAAAGAATGGGAAATATGAGAGATATCAAAATCAAAAAAGAACATGCAAAAGTGCCCTGGACTAAATGAATGTTAAAGAAACAGGAAGGAAGGAGGAAGGAAGGGGGAAGGAAGGAAGGAGATGAGGAAAGGAGGAAGGAAGATAGAGAAGAGGAGGGAGGAGATATGAGAGAAGAGCAATAGAGGGAGGAAGGAGATATAAGACAGGGATGGAGGTAGGAAGATATGAGAGAAGAGGGAGGGAGGGAGGAAGGAGATGATATAAGAGGGAAGGAGGGAGGAGATGATATGAGACAATAGGGAGGGAGGGAGGAAGATATGAGGGAGGAAAAAAAACATCTTCCCCACAAATCAGATTTCATTCTTTAGCGTAACAAGATTCAATTCCATTGTATAAATTGGGGGCGGGGGACTTCAAGCTTACCTTTGTGCAAACTACCACCATAGGGATCCCAAGATTGTGAGTCAGCACATTCTCTCCAAGCGGTAGAGCGATATTCTCCTCCTCTTGCCCTGATGGGCCTCTTCTTTGAGGGGATCCCTGATAACCTCCTTCCGGCTCTACATATTCTTGAAAAATCTTCACAACTACAACAAAACAGATACTTACTTGTTTTGTTTTTTGTTTAACAAAAATGTATCTTATGTTAAAAGCTATAGCTATTGTTTCAAATGTTCATTATTAAAAAAAAACAGGTATTGTTTGAAATTAAAGAGCAAAAATTAGGACAAAGCACCTGCTTGGTAAAAAAAAACCCCACCATCAATTCCTCCCCCCCTCAAAATAGTTTTAATATGTTTACCAGTTATCCCACTTAATCTTCCAGGTCTCCAAGAACCCTTCACAATGTAAAAACAAAAACAGAAATGTTTTTCAAAAATGGAATTTGGGTAACTTCATTATTAAATTTATTATTAAACCTCAAGGCTTCATTGTTTTAAGGCTTTTTCAGTAAACTACTACAGGCAGGTAAAGGGTGGGGGGGGGGGAAATGCTCTATCTGTGCCAGGTTTTCTGGGAGAGGAAACCCTACAAGAATTCAGCATATTAAAAATTCAAAAGACCTGAAGTGCAGAGAACAAGCCTTCTTTTAATAGGCTTTCAGAAACTGTACTCCTAGCTTTTACCCTTAATATCCCGATGGTTGCAGATATTTTCAAGGTTGGTGAATGCTACCCTTCCAAAAAATGCCATCCTTTCTATTTGGTGAGATAAGATAAATGTCCCAAATAGTGAGTACAAAATCAAGTGAGGGTGCAGATTTATTAGTAGCTCCAACAGCACAAATGAAGCATCTTACATCACCGAAATCCATTTGTATGGAGCTTTAGTGCAATCTATTCTTGAAGGCTCTTCGGGCCAGAGTCAAATTTTGCTTTACCAAGAGCCAGGAAAGACAAACATCTGCAGCATGCCAAATGCTTTGTCTCTATTGAAGGAGCTGATATTTTCAAAAGAGGCACCTGTGCACAACTGCATTTATTTATTAAATGTGTATGTCACCCACATACAACTCTGAGCAGCTTTCACTAGTTTTATGGCAAGTCTCGCCCCAGCTGTTTTATATACTGCCTCCTTAGCTAAGATTAACAACTCCTTCTATGGTGGAAAACAACATATTCGTGCATTTTTCGATAGCTTTGGAAACTTTCACTTTGAGCACAGATAGCAATAGCAATAGCACTTAGACTTATATACCTCTTCATAGTGCTTTTACAGCCCTCTCTAAGTGGTTTACAAAGTCAGCCTATTGCCCCCAACAATCTGGGTCCTCGTTTTACCCATCTTGGAAGGATGTAAGGCAGAGTCAACCTTGAGCCAGTGAGATTTGAACTGCTGAACTGCAGCTAGCACTCAGCTGAAGTAGCCTGCAGTACTGCACTATAACCACTACGCCATCTCGGCTCACAACAATAGATACACAACAATCATTACTACATCCAGGGAATACACAGAAATGACTTGTGTCAGACCTGGAGGCCATCTTTTGCATTGGGCCTTCAGGCCTGCCACATTTTCTGCTGTGGGAAAATGGGAGGGGGGATTACATGGAGTACGGGTGATATATAGTCAAAATAACATTCCTTTCTCAGAGAGTCAAGGCCATCTTGCCCTGCAGCTGCGATGGTGTGGCTGGGAGGCATCTCCAGTTTTGGACAGTGCCTGATTGGACTATGTAATGGACATGTGGGCGCCGGGCAGAGACTTGAACTTTCGTTTGTGGGGAAAACCTAGAAGCTTTCAGATTCGGGTTTTCCCAGGTTTGTCAATATGACATCTGTAATAAAATGAAACTTTGAGGAAACTCAAGCCTCAGCGTCTTCTTTCGTTGGGGGTGTTACTTGGAACCCTGACAACTTCTGTGCTTTGTGTTTTTTCTACTGTAATGGACGTGTCTATTTAAGTTTCCATATAAATGTGGAATGACACAATCCACAACACGTAACTTCTTGGCAGAAGAAAGGCATTCTTTTATTTACTGTATTTGGAAGTATTTATAGGTTTGATTAACTCACGTGATACAGCTTCAGACACCTGAAATATATATTTTTTCCCTACCACAAGCATAATATGAGCTCAGTGTCACATTGAGCCAGAGACGTTTGTGTCAAGTAGTGGAAGTGCTTGCCAGAGTATACTTCTTGAAAAAGATGACAGTGCCCAAATGTTTGGAATAGCAATTCTGATGACACATTGTTTTTCTAATAAGAGTTGGTATTTTTAAAAAGTTTTTTTTTTAATGATTCTCTTGGCGGAATTTCCTCCCTGCTGGACCTCCACAATTCCATAGCTCCAATTGCTTTTTTATGAATCAACCATTATCACGATCATCACTACACCACTTGCATGTGTGTCATAAACAAACTGGTTACTGGAAAATGCTATTTGGTTTTGGATAACGGCTTTCTACCAAGTCAATGCCATGCACAAGATTATAATCACTGCAGCCCCTAAAGTTCAGCGCCAGCACCATTCAATGCCCATTGTAAGAAGAATACTTTGAGGACGGAAAGTTCATCATTATGCTTTTGAAATAATTTTTAGAAACGCAATTTAGAAGATATATCCAGGGATGGGCTGCAACCGGTTTAACAACCGGTTCGGTGATTGCACGCTTTGCATGTGTGTGTGCGTGCCTAATGTGCTTGCACACAGCGTTCAAAATGCAGCACTTTGAAGCTCAGCTGCTTACCTTCTAAGGCAGCCCCAGTAAGTAGAGGCGGAAATCAGCTGTGCCACGAGAATCAGCTGAGCCAGAAAGAAGGAACTATAGGACAGGATAGGAAGGGGGTGGGTGAGTGGGGCCAACTGATTGCCGAAACTACTGGTTCCGGCAGTAGCCCACCACTGATTATATCAACAAGCAAGTCGAAACTCAGTGTATTCTTATGTTAAAATTCTTCAACATTTTTAATGTAAATAAACCAATCGAGTTAACCATCAATTCATTCCAAATGAATTGTATTAGTTTCACTAACTGATCACAATTGGGACCCACAATTGTTACTAAGCAAGGTGGCTAGTAAGCAAGACATCATGTGACTGAGACTTGCGATCATATGACAAGCTTTTCCATTGTCTCTGCTTGTCAGTGAAGATAATCAAGAATTATCAAGACCTAGAATTGTCTAAAAGTTGAGTCATGGCAACTTGATTTTTCTTTTCTGTTTTTTATTTGAAATGGACAGCCTGAAGAAGCTATCTGACTCAGCAGCAGAACTTTTCAATCCAAAAAAGAAAAAAAAGTTCACTTGCCATGACTCAACTTCCAGACTGTCTCTGCGTCTGGCAAACAAAGACAATAGAAAAACCAGGTTCATTTAACAACCGTTTTATTAGCTTAACAACTATAAAAATTCACTTAGCAGCTGCGGCAAGAAAATTTGTAAAATGAGGCAAAAACAGACAGCAAATGTTTCATTTAGCAACAAAAAATTTGGGCTCTCACTTGTGATCCATAAGTCGAGGACTACCTGTACAAAGACACAACTATCTGAAAATAGTTTAATTGGGCTTTGCACAAGAGCTGCCAAGAATCCATCCTGGAACGAAACAATGTCTGCAGAGATTTTGCCCAAATTAAAGCAAGAAGCCCAACAATGCAAACAGGGGAAGGGAAAATGGGGTCTAAATTTAGTATTAGGCAAACATCAAATTACACTCAACTATCGACAGCGGAAGATGACTTCCTGGAAAATCAGGGTAAATGCATGGTGCTTTGGCACCAGCTTTGTATGACTTCCCTCTGTTACAACTGGGGAAAATAATTTCTCTTCAATCTCAAGAAGAGCAGCTTTAGGAAGCAATATTCCATTGTCGCTTTTCTCCTCAATTTCTTAAAAGGGAAGTAGCAACTTGAAAGCTTGCTCTAGCTTAAGATATTTAGCATGGTGGTTAAAATGTAGCATTGCAGGCTAATTCAGCTCACTGCTAGGAGTTTGATCCTCACCGTCTCAAGGCAGCCTTTCCATCCTTCTGAGGTCAGTAAAATGAGGACCCGGATTGTTGGGGGCAATATGCTGACTCTTTAAACTGCTTATGGAGGGTTGTAAAGCACTCCATAGTACTATGAAGTGGTATATGTGCTATTGCTATATCCATATATTGTTTATCTTACAAGCCATAGAACTTTTGAGACACAATCCTGCTTAGAATGAATCCATTTCATCAACAAAGCAACTTTGTAATGACTAACTCAAGAACCATCACTGTCAAATGTTCTACTCCAGGCAGTATCAAATTTAGATCTAACCCATTATACTCTCATTCATAGTGCAAACCTCTGAAATGTTACTCATGCAATCTAACCTACCTCTATTATTCCAACATTTATTTAATTGTATTGTAAAAGGAACAGGAATATGAGCCACAGTGGTGCAGTGGTTAGAGTGCAGTACTGCAGGCTATTTCTGTTGACTGCCTGCAATTTGGCAGTTCAAATCTCACCTGCTCAAGGTTGACTCAGCCTTCCATCCTTCCGAGGTGGGTAAAATGAGGACCCAAAATTGTTTGGAGGCAATATACTGACTCTGTAAACCGCTTAGAGAGGGTTGTAAAGCACTGTGAAATGGTATATCAGTCTAAGTGCTATTGCTAATATTATTTATTTACAAGCCTATTTTCTCAGATGACCAATTCTTCATTAGAGAACAAATTACATGCTCTATTACAAAATCCACATAATTAGCAATGCTATTTAAAACAAAGAGACTCAAACACAAACTGCAGGCAGGCAAGTAAGGTAGACAGTGCTTAGTTAATGGACTTTTGGCCTAGCTCAATATAGTTACGGGCACTCTTCTAAATAAAGTGCACGGATATTAAAGAAATGTCAGCCTCACATAACTTACATTGTTGCTCCATGTTCCTCATTTCTTCTGGGGGTATTTTCAGTTTATCAATATGTTCCCGCAAGACACTTGCCCATTTTTGTAAGGATTCCAGAATAGTCCATGGCCTAGACATATCTGCCACAAAGATTACGAGAGTCTCCTGCAACGATTCTGCTGTCACAGCAAACTTCAAGAGACCTTTGTGATACAAATCACCATCAAGAATCCAAACATTACAGCGGGTTTGATCTGCAAAGGAGACAATTCCTTTTAAGTAGGAAATTCTTCTCACATTAAAAGATATAGCATCCATTAACATACTTGGCACAGACTGAATGTAGGCATTCTAAAGCACCAAGTACACACAGCCAGCACTAAATATAGCATAACTTTGCTGCAAGGGAGAATACAAACAAGAAGTCAGCATCAGAGAGGTAGAGAAAGAGGAGAGAAGCAGAGACTGACTAAGTACAAGAATGTGCAGCTATTTCAGACATTCTTACCTAAAAATACTAGGATGGTCTTTCCAAATTGGCTGGATAAATCTGGATAAAGCTTCTGGTTTCAGTTGCTTCATCTTTGAGTTTATTGCTACAATTTGTATCACTCAGCTCCACACTAATGTTCAGAAGTTCCATGAGCATTTCACCAGTGTCTGTATTTTTCCTAATTCATGATTTTTGCAAGAAATGTTTCTTAAATGCTGTGCCTTTAACCTGATTAGCATGTGTATTTAGAGGCAGACATCTCTGTGTTTGTATTTATAGTTTATGACTAGAGCAGTGGTCTCCAACCTTGGCAACTTTAAGACTTGTGGACTTCAACTCCCAGAGTTCCTCAGCCAGCTTTGCTGGCTGAGGAACTCTGGGAGTTGAAGTCCACAGGTCTTAAAGTTGCCAAGGTTGGAGACCACTGGACTAGAGGACTGCATCACAAAATTCACAAAACCACAACCATGTATGCATAATTACCCTTTAATTTAATATTTTGGGAAATTAAATTAGATCTGTTTGTGTTTATTGTGGTCACAGAAGACAAGGATGATCCAGAGTGTACCAGATTTGGAAATGCTGCACTATTCAGCATTTTTCAGAGGTGAGTTCTGAGGACAAGCTTAGAAAAAGTAGGGCAGCTGAAGCATTCTGACGAGCAATTTTAAATGCACAGGGCAGAAAGGACAAAAGGATCAAGTAATTCTGAAAGCAGTGAAGCTGGATGAGTGAATGTCAAAAAAAAAAGCTTTCAGGTTGTACAAACAGAGCAACAAGTGGGCCAGGAGAATGACTGTGGAGGATTCTGAAAAATGTATACAGGATAGAGAAATGGACAGAAACCAGACTTAAATGAAAAGTGGAGGTGGTGCGTTTCACAAAAAAAAATGCTAAAAGAGATGATGAAGCAGAATGTACTAAATGTGGTAACAAATAAGGGCCATTTTTTGTGGTGGGAATAGCATATTTTGCTAAATTGCCTGAATGTAGGCATCAAAGGAAAGAGAATGAACAAGACATAAAAAGAAAGTAAAAAGAATAAAGACACTTAAACTTCTGACAGTAACATCTTTGAGGTAAGCTGACCTTGAACTTTAGGCAAAAAAAAAAGACAGGTAAAACAAAGACTTTACCATCTCTATCTTCATCATGGACATTTAGGTATAGATATTCCAGCCCTCTTCCTTTCTTGCCATGCTCTACTCCTTGGATTTTAGTCAGCAGGGTTGTTTTACCAGAGCCATCATCACCTGCCAGTATGTTTGCAAGGAAGAGAAGAAATAGGAAGATAATCATATCACGCCTTTGAATTGACAAGTTGTATGTACCTTTACAGCAGCTGAAGAAACATTCCATTTTACAGAACAAAGCCAGGCCTCTTTATGGTGCCAGTCTGCTACACGCTTCTTTCACTTTCTAACTTGTTAAATATCAATTACCTTTCATTTTCTTCTTCAAAAAAGGAACGTTATTTCTCAAAAAGAAAAACTGGGGGGAGGGGGAACCATTAAGTCTGTAAAAAGCACTAGAGGCCTCACAAAATGCACACAAGACCATGTGAAGATTAACTAATGAATATTCAATCTATCAACAAAGGCTTTCGTTCACATTAAATGGCTTTTTTCTTTCATTAGTTAACCTTCCTGAAGAACCAATAGCCTCCTCTAACTTATTCACTCATACTCACCAAAGACAAGAATATTTTTGCCTGATGGTAATTTAGATCTTGAGCGGGTGGAGACTTCACTCAATATTGATAACCTGCATTGAAGTAACATTCTTTTTAGTCAAGGATGAAAGATACAAATCAAAAGAAGAGGATGAATGACCAAAAAAAAAAAAAGTGACGATCCATCCTATAAATAAATGAATCAGCTTTTTTTTTTTTTTTTTTTTTTGCTTTCTATGGTTTTCATGTCCAAATGTCATTTCCAAACAGTAAATAAATATTTAAATCCTTGGGTCAGGAACAATTTTTTATATTTTACTTTTTACATTCAATCATGTTAGGCCTTATAATATCGGACTACAACCTTAATTTTTTTAGGCAAATTGAGGGAAAGCCTACCTTTTATGAATTAGTGTTGAACTAACACTATGATTTTGAGCATGAACTAACAGTGCAATATTATGTTTTATGAGAGCAACCACTATAAACATGACACAATATGAGATGGACAGCTGTACAAATTTAATAAACAAGGAACTATAGGTTATGTATTGCATATATTATGGAAAGTTGCTCCCCACAAGACTTGGGTACCAGGAGTCAAAGGCCTTGACTCTACCTTTCACACCTATTCTCTTGTTAAATAATTTGACTGCAATATTTCATTTATAAAGAAAGACTGTAATAAACCAAAAAGAAATCCTGGACACTTGTTAACTGTCTAGAAACATTCTAAATCTAGTACACAGACCAAAAAGGGTTTATTCTCACTGTCTCACATATTTTAGAGCATTCTTTCACAACAGATTATAGTAGTGAGTCACAAAACACAAAGCAAGCCCAGAGTAAGAGTTAATTGCTCCTTCTAGATAAAATGCATGGCAACTCAAAAGGAGTTCAGAATACATGCATCCCTTAAGCCACGGTTAAGCATGAATTCATTACAAAGGGAATTATTGCAAAGGGAACTATCAATGAAAATAAAAGCAGCCTACTGATAAAATCAGAAAACATCATAGTTTACAGAAATCAGTATAGAAGCAATGCCAGCCAAGCATCCTTACAAATAAGGCTAGCTGCAGAACTCTGCTTTTATCAAATAAAGCAGCGGTCACCAACTGGTGGTCCGTGAGAAAATTTTGGTGCAATTACTTGCATTTTTTATATTGCACTAAATACTATGTATCTTTTTTAAAAAAAAATCATATTAGTAGTACGTGGTATTTGAAATTATGAATTTAGTGGTCCCTGAGGTCAGAAAGGTTGGTGACCCCTGGAATAAACAACGTCCAAGCAGGTGGGAGATGTTAGTGAGGAAAAAAAAAGAAAGCGATAGTGAGATGCAAAATTGTCATGTCAAAGGTGGAGGATGTCCGCTTACTTTGCATAGGATTAAAGCTCCATGTACGAAGGATAATATTTTAGAGCAGTGGTTCCCAATGTGTGGCACACACCCCACAGGGGGGCAATTTGATTTTTAATGTTGGCAATTTGAACCTTGTTTAAACCAAGTGAATGGCCTTTTAGGCTTCCTCCACCTGAGTAGAGTTCACTTTTTGAGTAAGAATTATCTCTGTGTGGGGGGGGGGGGGGGAATCAGGATTTCAGAGGTGCTTAGGTGGGGCATGGCCAAAAAAAGGTTGGGAACCACTGCTTTAGAGGCATCCTACTTCAAAGAAACCCGAAACAGAGGCTTGCCAGGCATTTTAAACCTCCCAAGCCTCCAGCAACTCTTTGGGGTACAGGAAAAAAAAGAGCAGTCTGCATCCCCCAAAGGCAGGGAGGGAGGGAAGATGCAGCGCCAGGAGCCCCATTTCGGGCAGAAGGCGAAATCCACCTGTCCGCCCTCCAAGGCGGGAGGGGAGGATGGGTGTGGTTGTCTCATGCCCCTGGTTAGTAGCTCCAGGCCGGGGAAAGGCTGCCGCCCATGTTGTCGGCTTGGCAGGGAGGGAGCAGCCGCCCCTCCACCCTGCGGGCAGGGCAAGCTCCCCAAGATGCAGGAGGCGCCCCTCCCGAGGCCATCCCGCCGGGGAAAAACGGGCTGCAAGAGGCCGCCCGGGGCTCCCTTGGCTGAAGCCGAGCTCGGCGGCGGCGGCAGCCCCTCAACCGGCCCTGCCAAGCCGAGTCCCACCTGCGAAGGGAGAGGATGCAACGCCGTCCCCGCCCAGTCTCCCCAAAACCTCCCCCGCAGCCGCCTGAAGCCCCGGCCCGGCTGCCTCACCAGAGGCTCTGGCCTTCCTCCTCCTCGCTGGGGAGGTCCGCAGCCAAAGGCCCGTCCGGCTCCAGCAGCTTCTTCTCTGCCAACACCGGCGCCATCTTGCCAACGGCAGCCGCCACAAAGAGTGACCTCATCCGCCCAGGCTCCGCCGGCAGGACCCCAGCTTTCCTACGCTCTCGGCTAAGGACCCCGACTGTCCGGACGGGTGCCTATTCTTTTTCTTTTGGGGGGGGCTCTCTTGGAAGCCTTTTCCGGCTCCCCAAGTGCGTTCGTGGCTTAATCGGCGGCTTTCACTACACGCGGAAGCTTTGGTTCCCACGGGAGGCTGAGCCATCCCCTCTTTTTCGATCAGGCAGTTCGGAGGACACCCACGGCAGCGGGTTTTTCGCTGGAGGATGAGTTCAAGATTTTCGGGGGCGCCGCCCAGTTTGCGCCAAATAGGGACCCCTAGTGGCGACAAGGAGCGCAGCAGGCTCTTTGGTTACGCCCGAAGGTTTCGATACAGGCACAATACGGTAATCCCTCGGTTTAGCCCCGCCCCTCCCCTCCCCCTTACTACTACACTAAAAGGATGCGGAGCTTGCAAGGGGCATAAACGGAGTCGCACCGTTTTGTAGCAGCATCAGTTGCGAGACTGGATTCCGTTGCCGAGAGCTTGAAAAGCCCAAATGGTTTGAAAGGAACGCAAAAGCATAATTCAGTTTAATAAAACGTTAGACTCATATTTGCTTCTGAGTCATTCTTTTCAAATTTATTTTTTTTACAGGTGGTATCATATTATACACTTCCTTAAAAGACAATGGGGGTCATTTTGAATTGTATACAGTATCAATATGCAACATAATTGCACTGGGCAAATAACATACAGTTATCTTCAAATTTAAATATTATTGGAAAGAGCCCCTCTTGTTAATTCCCTAGATACAAAGCAAGTATTCGCCGAAGTCGTACATTTTAAACAACACACATTGAGCTTTTACTGTATGCCATTTTCACCGAGGTTGGGTATTTCTGCTCTTTCCATTCTTCTGTAAAAAAGAAAAAAACCAACACAAAGCTAAGCATATTAATCTTGTATCAATTACACATTGCCTCTAATACGGCTGTAGAATTGAAGTAATCAGGAAAAGTGCATCATCATCATCATTTAATGACCCCATAATTCCTTGCGGAGTGGAGTTTGGGCAACTGAATGAAGCCAGCAGAGTGTTTACTGGCCGGATGCCCTTCCTGTCACCAATGTGGAGATTTGTTCAGCAGATATATTCTCAGTGTGCCCAGCGAGAGAAATCTCTCGAAAGGTATATGATTAACTTTTATCATTGGTTCCTCCATCACCATCTAATAATACATTTCTTAGTCCTTCTAAGCTGATTTATCCAACTAGCTATTAACTTTAAGGTCTCGGCTACTCTCAATCCAAATCCATATAGAATAGTTATGAAAACAAAACAAAAAATACCTGTAACTTGCAGTATTTCTTAGCAAGATCAACATTCGTCCGTCCTTTCTGAAATGGGTAAGCCCATAAAATTGAATTCCAATGATGCCCCATTTTCCTTACACCTTCAAAAAGATAACTTATTTCTTCTGACGTAAAATCTTTCCTGATTCTCCTTTTCTTTAAAGTTGTTGTAGACCTATTTGATAGAGTTTCAGTATTCTGTATACTGCAACATTCAGTACTCTGCAACAATAATTAAAACAGTACACCAAGAGTTTTAAGTATAAGCCTTTTCAACAAAGAACACTATCTGGTGTTAGAATTTGTACCCATATATTAATATACAAAACGTTGGTATTTAGGTGTCCATACCTCCTTTTCAAATGGATGGTTTTCGCTCAGGTCCAGGTCTTGAAGGCTATAGTTCTGTTTCATTGTTTGGTTCTTAGAATGTGCATCACATTGAAAATTTGCTGTTTCAAACAAAACATTATTTGTTTATTCAGGCTTTCTGAAAATTACCACAGAATGGGGCTAACTAGATATTACTACCAGGGATAAAAGTTCCTTGACACACCTAACTCTTTCATAGTTGTTGAGCTTCTCTTGCAGCTGACTCTCCGGTCATCGTGATTACTATTATATGCAGAAGTATTCTCGTGAGCCACAATGGATCTTCTCAATTTCCTTTTATATTCCATCTCAGATTCAAGAATAATTTTGTGTTGTTCACACAGATATGGACAAGATTGTAGAGTCTTGCTAAAGTTTCGGCTGTTTAAGGAAAGTCTTCCTATTCTACAACCTGACAATATAATATTATAGAAATAAAATGTTACAGGTGCAAGACATTAAATTATTTAATATTTCTTATTTTATGTTTTAACCACATTGTGATAAATCATCACTAAATCTACAAAATCAATAGATCTACATTGCCCTATAGGTCAATTATATCCTCATAAAAAAGCCCCAAAAGAGATTTTTCTGCTAGACAAGGAAGGAGCCAAGTTATATAGTAGCAAACCCCCTCCACCCCAAAGAAAAGGATAATATTGGCACATAGCCAGGAGGAGAGCAGTCCCAGAAAATTGTACTGACTATCCATGCCATCTTTCTACACCCATATGACTAATATTAGGAATGTTGCACAGCCCTCTTAACAATTTTCATTACTTTGGATAGGCTGACTGAATGGCTGAAATTGTATTTGGGGTATCACTACTGTTTAATTCAGTGGGACTTCCTTTTGAACATAAAAATCTATGAGCATATTTAAATATGTTTTTTTTAATTACCTGAACATCTGAGTTCTTTTATTTTAGGGGGAACAGTCAGAATATGGCCCATTCCTCTGCTTGGGTTCCTTGGATATTTTAGCTCTTTGAAAAATAAAATATCTAATGTGAAATGCATTAATCAATGGATGTATTTATTTTTATATATTACCACTGTATTTAAAAAGAATTAAACTGAAATACTGTAATACACACCAGCATAAAGAAAAACTACTTGCCAACTAACATTTCCAGCTTATTTTTTGATCTATCAATTTAATCACTATGTTATACTAGCTTCCTTTGTATGATACAGCAAAACAGGACTTACATTGGTAATGTTTAGTTTACATATTGATTCTTCAAAAGAATGTTAAAAAGAATTAGAATCATATTTTCAATAGAAAGCAAACTTATTGTTGTAATAATATTCTATCCATACTTAGCTCTTTTGAGTAGCATATCACAGAATGTAGCTGTGTACCTTTTAGCCATCCATGCAAAAAAAAATATTTTCCAAAAATCAAATTGAAATTAAAATATTTAGATAAATTATATCTACCTGAATGTTGAATCTTTCGCATTGGGCTTTTTACTACACAATCTGGTTTCTTAAAAATGATTTCACTGAAAAGATTAAAAGAGTATTATTGAGAATTTTAACTTGGAGATTTGACAGCTGCCTCAAAAGTACTTCGATCTTTCATATCTCACCGCTAACTGAGGAATATACCATGTTCATTCTTGGGTATCCACAGCCAAGTCTGTCAAATGCTAAAACCAACGTTGTACTTTTGTGCCACAAACTCCATCTCATTTGTACACACATATAATACCATGACACACATATACAAAGTGGGCAAGACTTGTATTGTGACAACACAATATTACTTTGCCTCCTGATCAATTTGATGTTTCACATTCAAACTCAAATTTGGAAAATTTTCACACCCTATAATTAATTGATTATTGATATGCGAGGAAAAATTCACAGAATATCACACATTGTTCCTGTATGTGGCATTATCTGGAAATCGTGAATTATGATGAAAGATATTAATTGATTTATATTTTTTAGAGAAACATTTACCGTAGATAACATACAATTTAAGATAAAATTCTAGGCTGTTCAGAATTCATCCCAAAACTTAAAATGGAATTAGATAATATAAGGGACCCTTTATCCTTTAAAATAACTGGATCTATCCTAAACATAACTAAATCTGGAAGCAACCCAATATGAAATTTCCATTTGAAAATCTGATTTATAATTAAGATCAAACCAAGCCAGCTTTACACCGAAGATCCTAGGTACAGTACCTTGCTTGGGCATCAACTTTCCTAAAATCACAAAAACTGTTTTTATTTGTAATATAAGCTTCATTTATGTTGGGTGTTGTTGTTTTTTCAGCTGCATAAAGATTATTATGATCATTTTGAGCGAGCGAAGCATCAGTTGAATTCCAAATGGCAGGCTTCAATTGTTCTCTACTAGAAGAACTCTTTTCAAATTTAGAAGTATTCTGCACTTTAGAAATAGTATTTTGTAGAGGGTGTTTCATTTTTGAATATATTTTGCTGTTCTCTAAAGGCTGCTTGCTGGAATTTGTTTGACGGTATTGGGTCATAGCCTGAAAAAACTTTTCTTGAGGGGTATCGTCATTAATTAATATTTCTCTTCTGATATTTTCCTGTTTAAAAACAGTAGGGAAATTAAACAAATGCATAGACAAAACACAAAGCTACAGGATAGGACCAGGCCAAACATGACTGTAGATGTTAAACAAAACTAAGCAAACATTACACCTTCTGTTTGACTACAAAAACAACAGGAAAGCCAGTGAAAAACTGCTTTCAAAAAAGCTCATATAGATATAAGGTAATCCATTAATTTAGTACCATGACTGAATATTTATCTCAGCAGTAACTACTTTTCAAGAAATCAAACCTATATGTAAAAGAATACCCACAATAGCTAGAAGGGGCCATCAAGCGCTGACTAACAGGGGAGTGGAATTTCATTCCATTTATTTTTAAAATGCAAATGAGCATAGCTTATTGAGTTATTAATTCCAAGAACTGAAAGACTGGAATAAAACAAAACAATTAGATTCTACTGAGAATGTCAGGAGAGGCTTTCTGATTTTGATAGATTTCCTCAACTACTAAGAGGGAGGGAGAAGAAGAAGAAGGGGAAAAAAACACCTCTTGTTCATTTTCAAGCCCTTTGATTCTGTTTAAAATTTGTTTGGCTTCATTCCAATAATCTTCAAGAATCCTTTCTTTGTTCTCCCAATCTACTTCCAATATTCTTCTTTCGTCCTCTTGGAATGAATGCTGATTCATCTTCACCGACAATTTTTCAGCTTGTGAAAAAGAATAGAAACAAATGTTTCACAGAAATTAAGATACGTAAAGGTAAAGTAAAGGTAAAGGTTCCCCTTGCACATATGTGCTAGTCATTTGTGACTCTAGGGGGCAGTGCTCCTCTCCATTTCAAAGCTGAAGAACTAGTGCCAACTGAAGACATCTCTGTGATCATGACTAGACGCCAAAGACACATGGAATACTGTTACCTTCCCACCAAAGTTGGTTCCTATTTTTCTACTTGCACTTTTTATGTGCTTTCAAACTGCTAGGTTGGCAGTAGCTGGGACAAGTAACAGGTGCTCACTCTGTTACGTGGCACTAGGGATTTGAACCACTGAACTGCCAACCTTTCTGATCGACAAGCTCAGCGTCTTAGCCATTGAGCCACCACATCCCTTAAAGATTATATATTTCATATTAAAGACAGTACATTACATCCATCTCATCTCATACGTAACATATTTAAGGTTTGATTTGTATCAAATGAAATATTTTAGTCACACAAGAAACCGCCCAAATGACCAGAATGGGTGGTTTAATAGTAGTTTCTTGATCCAAGCATCTCAGGATGAAATCATCATCTCCAATCATAGAGTTTTAGCATAGGATAAAACAACTGAGGGCATCACATTAGATGCCACTAGGAGAATTTTAGAAACATTTGTTAACTTATAGCACTGCTTTCACAAAAAACACATTCTCAATCACAAAATTAAACTTCTTATAAAATGATACTTTACAATCTATACATTGGAAGACAGTCTAACAAATACCATTAGTTTCAACCTAAGGAACTGATTTTGCAACAGGTTCACATACTGAGCACTTGGATACAGTAGTTACTTCTGAATTTAACCATCCACGTGACTATTCAGATGCCTTTCGGGTTGATTTTAAATACAGAAATCAAGATAATCTTACTCATCTGTTTGCAGTTTTGCAATACAAAGGTAGCCGCTTTATTTAGTTCATCATCCTGCATTTCAGTTAGGGCTTGAATCATAAGTGGAAGGCCATTGTTCTTAATCAGAGTATACTGATTTTCCTCTAAAAAAAATCAGCCTTAGTAAACATATTTCTTCAAACTGTAAAAATAAGATCATTTCAAACCTTCTTTCCAAGAAAAAGCAATTGATTCTGAGTTTTTCAGCACAAGTTTGCTTAATCAGAAACATGTGATCTCACTTACTTCAAACCTCAAACTACTAGTAAGGTCTAAAATTTAAAGTCACATCTTGTTATCACTGCCAACTTGCCATCAGCAGTTTATTTTTACAATATATCATAAACTCAAGAACTTATATTAGCTTAGAACTATAATAGTTATCCAGAAAAAAAATTAATCCCCCCCAAAATTCTAAAAGATAGTTACAGAGCGTGTACAGCAACCAATATATAATTTAAGGTGTTTTCTGGACCACTACGTTGTAGTTTGCAAATCACAGTTTATGGCTTATGTTGCACAAAACTTTTAGTTTATTTAATAAACCATTTTAAGTTAATTGTAGCATACTATTATGTGTAAACCAAATCAGTAGTAATTCAAAGTACTATATACAGTACATATTTCAGCAGAGATCAGATATGAGAATGACTCCTACGATTCCACAGTTGGAAAGCTAACTAAAGCACAATTCCTAGATATTGTCAAATCCTACTTGTGGCTGCTCAGAGATTCTCCCTCAGATAAATGCATACACAATTGCAAATTGCCCCATTTAGGGAGCAAAGTTCTATTAAGTTGTTGGAATGACTTCCTTCATATTTTATTGCACTTACATCACTAGGAATTTCCAATGTTTTATTTTGGCTGATTTTTCCATTTAGATGAAAGCTAAATGCAACTTGAAAAATCAGACATAGATTATTCTATCAATATCAGCTTTGGTCATTCTTGTTTATTGCTATAAACTACATGTTGAAATTCGAATACAGTCTGCATCTCAATGCAGCATTCACTACCCTCAAATAAATAAGTCAATATATTATTAGGAATCTTACCACAGACTTCTGTACAATGTCCAAGAGTAAGTATAATGCTGAATCGCTCTCCTGAGTCCAAAATGTTGTAAGAAAGCAGTTTCAGTAGATTAGGCACAATGTTATACTTTGATAAGTGAATGCCAACTGTAGCTGCAAACACAAAACAGTTTTTTTTAAAAAGTTAGGTATGCAATAGAATGAAACCATATACAAAGTTCTAGTTTTTTCAAACTTTCTCTCTGGATCAAATGTTACTATCTGAGCCATGATAAACACAGGGATATAGCAATATACCACTTCACAGTGCTTTACAACTCTCTCTAAGCATTTTATAGGGTCATCATCTTGACCCCAACAATCTAGGTTCTCATTTTACCCATCTCGGAAGAATGGAAGGTTGAGTCAACCTTGAGCCCTGGTGAGATTTGAACTGCCAAATTGCAGGCAGGCAGCAGTACTGCACTCTAACCACTGCACCACTGTGACTCATATAAGAAGTGAAAATAGAGATAGTCCTCAACTTACAACCACCTAATGAGACCAAAACTTCCATTGTGAAGTAAGGTAGTCAATAAGTGAATTATGCTTGATATTATGACAATTTTTTTGCCATAGTCATGGTTTAATGTGGTTGTTTAGTGGATGCATGGTCATTAAACAAACCTAGCTTCTATTGCTTGTCGGAAACCAGCTGGAAGGTTGTAAATGACAATCACATAACCCTGAGAAGCTGCAACTGCCATAAATACATTGTGGTTGCCAAGTGCCTAATTTAGACCAGGTGACCTTGAGGATGCTACCATGGTCGTAAGTGCCAAGACCTGTTGTCACTTTTTTCATTGCTGTTGTAACTGTGACCAGTCTCTAAATGAATGGTTGAAGGGTTATCTGTACATTGAAGGAGGTCTGGAAGACTTTCAGCTCTCTTATGCCTCTTACACAGTGGTGGGTTTCAAAAAATTTTTAGAACCTCTTCTGTAAGTGTGGTCTGCTTTGTGGGAGTGGCTTGCGTCCATGTGACCAGGTTGGCATGGCCAACTTGTAAAATGTGGTGAAACTCACTTAACAACGCTCTTGCTTAGCAACCAAAATGTTGGCTCAGAAACTCTGGCATTTGAAGCACGCAAGTCTTAAAGCTGTCAAGTTACAAGACCCTTGCACCCCTAACCCTTTAGAAAAAAAACCAGGGGTGTTCAAACTTGACAGCTTTAAGACTTGTGGACTTCAACTCCCAGAATTCTTCCTCTTGCTCTCCATCTTGATGATGTGCAGACAGGCGGGGGGGGGGGGCGGGAGCTGGAAGCGATTCTAAACACTACTGGCAGGAACCAACCCCTGCTCTTACAGCACTTCTAATGTAGTTTAAAATCTTTCAACCACATTTGCAATTCTTTCAGAGAAAACCAGAAGGCAAAACAGATCCTAGCAATAAGATCAACAGGTAAGATTATATGTTACTATTAAGGCAATGAATTGAATATAAATCCACACACAGAACACACTATGTAATTAACAGAAAGTTTATGAATAGAAACTATTTACCATTGTTAGCAATGCAGGCATCCAATGTTTTTATTACCACCACAGCAAGTTTTAGATTTGTATTGTTCTCCAATGAACCATGTATCAGTTTGAGAAGAAGCTCATCCAAAACAGCTAATCCCCCAATAGAAATAAAAAAATTCTGCGTTCTTGCTTGAAAAAAAAAATCCCAAAAATAAACCATTATCAGATTGCTTTAAGATAATGATGTTTAAAGTTAAATACATTATAAAATTAAACAGATTTGGAGAAGGGAGCAATGTTTCATTAGTTCTTTAATTATGTTAAAGCAGATAAATAAACCAAAATCCTAAATCAAAATAAAAAATATCTAAAGGAATCTCAAATAAACTCAGTTGTAACTGCATTTATAACTGAGATAGATGAACAAAATGTGTAACTGATGTACACAAAACTAGTTTATTCCATGGCCTCACACAAAAGATTCATAAAATAAGTACACGTGGGAAACTGTAAGAAATACTGATGTTCTCATGTAACCTTAAATTTTTAAGATTTAAATCTTAAAAATTGATATTTCTAAATAACATTTTTCTGAATAACTCAAAATGTTTGGCTTGCACAATGCATCAAATCATGCCTTTTGTAGCCTTTTGATCTCCTTTTTGTTGCTCCTAATCCCCTTCAATGGCATTGCCAAATTTTGGATTTCACTATGTTTAGAAAGGAAATGTAAACTATAGCATTAACTTAAAACCAACCTAATAAGAGAAAGAAAAATCACACAATTAAACAAAAAAGAAAAGGAAAATATATGCCAGCCTTGCTGCATAGACTACACTACATCGCTTACTTTACATCATCACTTTGCTTATTGCAAACTTCATCCTCTCAAAATCACATTAGAGTTTCTATCACACATTAGGACACTCTATCTCTTTTCTCCCTACTTAGGAATGATATTTTACTCCACAGAATAAACAATTTCCTAGTGTGTATTTTTAGATACTTACAATTATTTGCAACAGTGAGACCAATGAATGAACATATTGGGCGAATTATCTCAGCCTTCATACTACTTTGCAGCCAATCTTTTGCATATGGAAAAACCAAACTACAGGCTTTCTGATTTTCCTCTGGAGGGGAACAAAATGTGTGTTGAACACAAGCCATTTGTCATCCCCTCCCACCTATATTTATAGAAGGAGGAGGAGGAGGAGAAGGAGAAGGAGAAGGAGGAGGAGGAGGAGGAGGAGGAAGAGGAAGAGGAGGAGGAGAGGAGGAAGAAATGCTTCATAAACTAATTACCATTCTGAGGATTGTTGACACATACACAAAGATTACTACAAACCGAGGACCATAGATGATACTGATCAATTTTATGATCGAAAAGGTTCATTTGAGATTCTGAAGGAATTATCCTGTTCAAGAAAATAGATAGCATATAATGAAAAAAGTCATTTTATAAAAATTACTTTTTAATTGAATTTTGTTGGGGTTAATTTACCTGAATAACTGGAGCAGAACATTGAGGCATCCAGATTCTCTCATGTGTGTTTGTCCACTGTCTATATTTTTAAATAACATTTTAAAAAATAAATAAAACAAATTTTAAGCAACTAATAATGAAATCTAATGATTGTTTACAAATTTTCAACATTTTACCTAAAACAAACTAGGATTTCTGATTCCTACCAATGAGTCCCAATTAGATGGGAACTAATCTTAGTAGACTTCATATTGTTAAAGTGAGGATTGCCTTTATATGTGTTTGAACAATTTCTTTATACATGGAGAAGAAGAAGAAATCTTACTATTATTTGAAACCAGCACCAGTAAGACATATACAGACATTCTTTTCAAATTCATACTTGAATCCTTATTAGTTAAAAACGTACGAAGATCCTTAAATAATTCAGCTGTGCATAACATCTGCTGACAGAACACTGGAAAAAATAAATATAATGTGAATAAGACTATATTGCATTACATTAATTGATAAATATAATTGAATTTCCTGATAATTATGCATACTTGCCCCCAATAATTCAGATTGTTGGGAGCAAATATTATGGCATTATAAACCACCAGAGTGCTGTAAAGCATTATGGCACAGTATATAAGTCTAAGTGCTAGTATTATTGCTGTAATTGAGCAAATATAGAAACTATAGCCACTGGTCTCACTTACCTAATGGAACTTACTTTTCAAAAATATGAATGAAATTTTGTCTTACCATTATTCTCAGCTAAACCTCCTAATGTAAATAAAGCAGCTTCTTGAACCAAACTGTGCATTTGTGACTTTGCAAGATTCCATACAAATATCAAGCCACCTATTTCTCTAAAATAATCACAGGCAGCACCTGTAGCAAAAACAGATGAATAGTGAATAACAGATGATGTTTTAAAATAACATTTATTTCCATACTAATAATCCCTATGACCAAAACAAATCCAATAGACCTACAATTGTAAACAGTAGCTTACTGTTTTGTTGACAAACCGAATAAATAGTAACCAAGGCTTCCTTTTGAGAAATTGGATGGTCCATTTGATACTTAAGACATTCAAGAAGTAAATTCAAATCTGTTTTCATATCTGAAAGGATAACACAATAATTTCAGAATCCTTTAAAAAAAAAACTTGTCAATAGTAGAATCTTGTCATCTGTAACAGCCAATTGCACAAATGTTAAGAATGCCAACAATATTCCAAACAATTACTAGTTAGTGTACTGTGTAAAAATATTTTTTTTAATAAATGGGAATTGCTCTTGTTAATCCATGTCTTTATTTATATGGATGTTTGAACTTGTTTGTGCATTCACAAATACCAGAAAAAGAACTCTTTCCAGAGTTGTGAATACACAGAGCAGATTTAATATCAACCTTTAATTTATTGTGTCTATGCCAATCTTACCACAAGTGATTTTCTGATCTTTTCCATTTTCCATTTTGATCATATTTTTTCCTCAGCTTTTATCTATAATAAAGAAGGTGAAGGAGAAATAAAACACAAGCAATTTCTTCATTTATAAAACCCACGCTTGGTCTGGGGCATCTGCAGTCCAAAATGTCAAAATGGAGGTATTAAAAAAATGGGTGGATCTGGTACTTGGAATTTTATGCTTCATAATTAACATTTTAAAAAGGCAATATTAGCATTTTTAACATGGTAACCCAGGCCTCTTTTCTAATTTTAAAAAAGCATTTTTTCCCCTTCGTATTCAAGACCATTTCTTTTGATTTGCAAGAACTTGCCTTTTCCACAATTAAACAACAGAAACCCTTAGATGCAAACCTGGCTGGAAAAGGGAATAATTTAATTTATAGTTTAACCCATAAATTTGCCACTTCTGGACTGTTACCTAGAATCAACTTTTTCTATCGATCAATTCTCACATATAATCTCTGTGTTTGTTTGAGCACTTGATTTCTAATGTATCCCATATACTAAATATATGTATAAATTGTTTCTGTACCCTATAAAAAGACTTGACCCTCCTCCTTAATAAATGCTTTTTACTTTGCCTGAATTGCTTGGCAATTTGCATTTTCAGGTTAGGTGGAAATGCCTCCCTTGCAAAGATTAAAAAGTGTTTTTTGTCTCTCCAATGCAGAGAATGGGTCCTCAGTTCCATGCCATTCAGGGTGCCTGCATTTCAAGGCAACAAAGTCAAGATGGCAGCATAAAAACAAAACAAAACAGGTGAAACTTCAAGGGCAATATTGCGGCCGCCATCTTGACTTTTTTGACACCCCGCAAGCACCCCTGGGCTGGATTATAAATGAATGAAGCTCCAATCAAGCAGCCATATTAGGACATCATGAGACAAACGAATCCAGTAAATGGGGCCTGTCAGCCCTCTTGAACTGAAAACGTCTTCCTGGTTTCTTGAAGAATAAAATGGATATTTGAGTTCAAAACCATATATTCCCCCCACACACACACACTATTGATATAGAGATGTTCGATGCCACCTAGTAAAAAAAAGGATGTGACTGAATCAATTCTGAGACTATATTCAATCAGAATTGAAGGCCCGACTTCCTCTCATGCAAAATGGGGCGCTTTTCCAAAAATAATCACAAATAAGTGCCGCCGAGGCCTCAAAAAAGACCCCTCTAGGTACTCCGAAGGAGAATTTTATCATGTTTCTTCCCAATATTTTACTCAGGTCTTCAATGCAGTGGGTTTTGTTGGTCATTTGTATCAAATCTGTGTCAAATAAACATGTCTCTGCCTCCCAGGTGGGCAAACATCCCTCTCCCGCCAAGCTGCCTATGTCATTCAATAGCAGCCCACCCCATCAGGTGTCCGCCAGGTAAATTGGAACTACAAGTCCCAGCATTCTTAGCTCAGCACCCACTGCTCAGCTGGCTCAGAGGACAAACCAGGAAGCAAATGATAAGCTTTCAAATTTGTCTCTGCTCTTGGCTGGCAGGACTGAAAGGGCCTTGCCGATGGGAGTCTGCAGGCCACCAATCTGTACTTCCAATATTAGCCACCTTGGTGTGGCCTTTACAAGTCTTCATTTCTTTCTTGTTTCCCCGTTTAAAAATTGGGCAATTTTTTTTTTCCTGGAGGGGAAGCAGTGATGGCAGATCCTTTTCCTACCCAAAAAATGGGCTCTGAATGAGAACACAAACAGACTGATTGGGATGTTCCCACCACCTACTAAATGCAGTAAGGCTGCAGCTTTATCTCCTGTGTTGGTAATCCTCAACTTATGACCACATTTGGGACCAAATTTTCTTGTACCAATGACCCATAACATCCTTTCAAAGGTAGATTATCAAATTTCCAAACTTAGTGTGCAGCTAAAAAACTTAGTGAAATCCAAATAGATCAAATAGATCAGATAGAGGGGGGGGGAGGATATACAGGTCTGAAATTGAGTGTTTCCATTACTGTTCTAGTGACAGAATCAGAGATATCAACAATGATTTTGCACTGAAATGTTTCAAGAGCAGCCATTTTTAAAGGGCTTGCTTTTCTCAAAATATAAATAAAACCATTAAAAATGTTTATTGTTTGTAACCCTTACCACTATATCACAGTGTCATGAATTCTTTTCCAAAACATTTTACATTTTCTTAATGGTTTAAAGACACATTCATAATATTGAGAACAACACTGGATATTATATAGTGCGTGGGATCTGGAATTTAGACCACAGCTGATCGTAGAGGAAAATCTGAGCAGTGGTTTTTGTGGGCTCCATTTCTTTGTAGCCAAAAATCCCCAAAAGCTGCTATAAGGATTATGAAAACCTCCAGAACAATGTTCAAAAAGATATTGGTTTCAGCAGTGGAAAGAAAAAATCAATTAAAAATTGCTGCCTTTTTCTTCACTAGTAGTTTTCAATGAATGCCCAACCCTCTTTGTGAAACAGTCTTTGCATGGGGAATATCTGTATTTTGCAAGAAACTATCTCTTAATCATGAAGATCCAACACATTGCACTTAATAACACTCTCCATTTGCTTCAAACAGTAATTTATTTAGTACAATGTTTAAAAATACTTTCCTGAGTCCTGTAAACCAGCTAATGTTTTTATGAAGAACAAAATGTAAAATATGGAGAATCGGTATAGGTAATCTGGCTACATTTTGAAGAAGTCATAATGTTCACATTCCAGTATCTTTTATTGAAATGCGAGGTATATTCTTTATTACAATTTCAAAGAATTTAGAAAGACAAAAATAATACAAAGAAAGGAACTGGCATCATACATTCTTTTCAGCAATACTTTTAACAGAACAGAATGCAAATCAAAAGCAGCTACAGATTTCAACAACACAGTTTGGTTGGTTTACAGTTTGAACGTTGCTGAGGTCTGAGACATCCCATTGTAAATGTAGGTGTTATTAAATATTACAAATTGCCTGGTAACAATTTTCACAACTTCCTGAGCAGCAGCTCCTGTAAAACAGCCAAGGAATGACAAATTAAAAATATGTAACAGAAGCCAATTGATTCAAATCCAAATGCTTATTTTCTAGCTCTACATTTTTTTTAACAGATACCACCTTACATCAATGGGTAGAAATAAAGCATGAATACTCAGCTCAATGGCCAATTGCACTTTTTCCATGTTAAATCTCTGGCAGTTAAAAAAAACCCTGGCAAGAGTTTTTCTTGGCACAAGCTTGTCCATACACTGAATTTGTCAGTTGAGCCCTTATACAGCCTATCATCAACAAGAGAAATGGGGTAATAGGTATTGGAAAATTCAATTACCAACTTTGTTCCCTAAGAAATTATGGTAGGATCTTCATTATTTTTGTTAGCAATTTGTGATTCCAAATTCATGTTGGTTGATCCTCCCAATTAAAATTCAAACAGGGCAATTTAATCTGGGGAGTTTTATGTGCATATAAGATTTGTCACAAAAGAGGAGGAAGAAGGCGGGGCTTAGCAGTGAGAAGATGGAATTTCAGGCTACTCCTGAAATTCCTCTATACCAAAGGATTTTTGGACGGGTTCTTTGAACCCTAGCTGTCCCGGAGACGACAGTGAAGGTGGGGAGGGACCCAGGACCCCAGAGATATCCGCAAATCTCTGGGGGGGGTATTAACTCCTCGTGCCAATTCCTTTTTGGATTAGCTGCGTGCTAACTGAAACTGCAGGTTGCCTCTAAGAATGGAAGAAGTGATGTCATCTGGTAAGCTGATTTTATTATCCAAGAGAGACTGTTCGTGTTAAAAAATTAAGCTAACTGAATCCAAAGAACAGGAAGATTTAGCGGCGAATTGGCTCTTTCTAATGGATTTATGACTGGTAGTTACTTTACTTCTTAAATGCTTCAAGAAACTCCGCGACATCCTCCCCCCTCTGAATCTCCCTAAGTGGATCGTAAAACTTATCTCCTACTAATTAGCCCGTCACGATTCGACATTTTTATTACTTTACTACCTAGTTCTGTTTACAACTAGATAAGATTGGCAGCCTGTAAGAGACTAAAAAAAAAAATGCTTTGAAGCTTGTGGGGAAAAAAAAAAGAGAGCTTCTAATTTTTAACTACGACACATCATGGCGTCCCAAAATATCTCTAAGACTTCATTTCAGACTCTTTTCTCTGCGTGTAGAGGACTCTTTGATTCTTACCAAAAACTGGAAAGAAAACTGGATCAACTGATTCTAAAATATGAAGTTAAAACTGAGATCGTTGAATGCTTAAATGTTCCTGAAACACAAATGGAAAATGTGAGAAATGGTGTCTGGTCTATCTCAGAGGAAGAAAGGAGGGGGGAAGCTATAAAGACGACTCATTTAAAGAGAGAGTGTGCAGGAGGAATGGAGAATCCACCCTTGAGAATTAAAGTTAATTTGGGAAATTTTATAAGCCTAGGACAACATTATTATTTCATCACCGACATTCAGAATCCAAAGGTGCCGAAATATTTGTGTTTGGATTTGCTTATGGAAACATTTGGTAAATTTATCCAACGAATGGCTATTGGACGGAGGAAATCTCGTTGTTGGAGGGACACAGGCTGACAGATGGGACAATACAACCTAAAATTAGCTAGATCGGATTACTTCAATTTGTAATAGATATAGCTGAATAATGACTGATATGGATAGCAATATATATAATTTGGAACTGGCTGATAGATTGATGAATACAATTGAAAACTAGTTAAACCTAATTGCTTTTTCTTGTAACAGATATTGCTGAATAATAATTGATATTGATAGTAATGTATATAATGTGGAGTTGATATGATAACTAACAATTGGATATGAGAAAACACCTTTAGATTATACATAAAGAGTATTAACTATAATAATTAGCACTATTAAAAAACTAAATAAAATTCATACAATCAAATGTTAATCAATACTGGGAAAATGTTATGATATATGATATAATTGAATATTATGGATGTTTAGCTAAAATAGGACATGAGGATTTGATGATAATAGAGGATTTTACAAGTAAGTAAATGAAATGCCAGCATGTGTTATGGACTAATTCCTTAGCATAGCTAAGGATGAAGGATGTTTAAATAACCATAATAATTAAAACTGGAGGTATAATGATGTTGATATGGTAAATATTCGAGTTAAGATATCTGAATTAATATGAACTAACGGAAGAGAAGCACCAAAACATGTTGTAACCAGTTGATATACTTCTTTTTTTTTTCATAATAGACACCTGTGTTTTGTTTTGTTTTCCTGATTGTCGTTTTTGTCTTTTTTTGTATTATCTACTATCCTTTATTCTAATTTTTAATTTCTATTTGTCCTTTTTTCCTTTTTCTTTTTCTTTTTTTGATTTTTCTCCCTTCCCATCGGTGTGGGTAGGTATTGTTTAAGATTATTACTCCTACCAATATTTCTAAATAATAATTACAGTTAAATGAAAATGGATATATAATAATGCTTGAGTTAATATGAGTTATGTTGGTTGACTGTGGAGGAGATGTACCAAAACTTATCTGTAATTGATTGATATATTAAGAAAGATGCTGTACCCGTTTTAAACTAAAACTAAAAAACATTTAATAAAAAAAAAAAAAAGATTTGTCACAAAAGAATAATGGCTGCAGTTTAGAGCTTATTTGTTTAATATCTCAGCGCATATATCAAAATATACGAACAACTATAGAGTAGAAACTAATATTATTGTACATGTATAAACTTTGGAAACAATTTTAAATCTGAGACATTTTTATCAGAGGAGATGGAATTATATCAATATAATGAATAGTTACTACCTCTAATCAACATAAAGATATTAGTACAATGGGCATGAGAATACAAAATAGTATCAAAGTAAGACATACTAAATCTTTTTACGTGTCAATTGGCTTGTGGTTCACCATCGACACATGAAAAAAGCAATCTTTTTACCTCCTATGAATGCTGCTATGGTGTGTGGCTCAGCAGCTCCGTATCGACAACTACAAAAAGAAAACAAAGTTGTCATATTATAATGCATCATAATAAGATCTTGGAAAGTATTTTTTTAACAACACTTACAATTCATGGACATAATCATCTTTGACTGTTACAGGCAATCCATACTCCTGAAGAAAACTATTAAGGCAAGATTTCAGTTTTCCAATGTCATCCTCCACTTGATAGTTATAAACCCCTGAAAAAAAGATATAATTATTATAGACGGAACTAACTTTTTATTGCAAGTAAATGACATATAATTTTGTTAAGAGAATATTCTATCCTATAGAAAAAGCAGAAAAGAACAAAATTACAGAAATTACAGTATTAGAGAAAGTATTCATTTTTATCTCAGAAAGGATATGATATATACATACAACCTTACCAGGGTATCTACCATTGTGTTTAAAAAATCTGTCCACAGCTCGTAACATTAGGTAGAGCACCATTTCACTATCTGGATTATCCATATGAGAAGCTTCAAGAAACAAAACAAAATATAATTTACAAGAGAAAATTGTAAAAGGCTTGAGATTAATTTAACTAAATATATTTCCTATTCCTCAATTTTTCACATAACATATTCCACTTGCTATAAGAATGTTTCCATATCATATCTCTCCTCCTGTCTATTCTCTGCATTCAGATTGTGACTGATTCAAATGTTATACAGGCACAATAAGAGTATTTACTGAACAATAAAAACAAGCTACACATGTGATTCATCACTGCAACATTGCATTCACAATATATACAAATTCAAAGTGGGTTTTTTGGGAGATCTCAGATCTTTCTTGCAATTAAAATCTTGCCTTTACATTATAGCAAAAATGAAGAAAGCAGAAAAAAGGCCGTGCCTCTTCTACATCAAACATATTTGATTTGTACATGAAAACACTGCAAAAGGACACAACTAAATAAACTTACTGATCTCGTCTTTGTTTGAAGTATTCAGTCCATATTCTTCAGAAAGACATCTACATCGTACTATGCGAAGAAATGCTGAGTTACTGCCTAAACGCAGAATATCAAGGAGAGTGGGGAAATGGGAAGAGAGCAGGAGAGAATAGGTACTTTAAATATAAAGACTTAATTGTTACAACATGCGAGAGATAGTTATGTCATTCTTGCAATTATATTTCAAAACAGTATTTTAAAATTTCCCATGGAATTTGAAGTAAAAAATTTCAAATTTTCTATAAAGTTCTCAACTGTGACTTCTAGTTATACAGCATACAGTTATAGAGTAGCAAAGTCCTTTTTTCAATGTTCTTCATGCACCATTAAGGCTAATTAAGAAAAGAGCATTTTAGCAAATTCAGTTTGGATACATTATTAAACAATGACTGATTCCTTACAGCATTCCTTACAATTTAGCCTTATTAACCTGCATGACCCGTCAAAACCGCGCTCGACTAAGCTGCGCCCGATTAAACCGCGTCGCTGACGTCATCAACAGGGCGACAACAGCCAGCGTGGAGAAAGAAGGGCGCTTTAAATAGCGCTTTGAAAGCAAGCCGATTCAACTTAAGGTAAGGGTTAGGTTTAAGGTTAGCTTTAGGGTTAGCTTTAGGGTTAGGTTAAGGGTTAGGATTAGGTTTAGGTTAAGGGTTAGGTTTAGGGTTAGGTTAAGGGTTAGGTTTAGGATTAGGTTTAGGGGGGTTAGGTTTAGGGGTTAATTTTAGGTTTAGGGTTCACAGCGTGCTTCTGTCTCCGCGCTGTTGTCGCCCTGTTGATGACGTCAGCTACACGGTTTAGTCGGACACGGTTTAGTCGAGCGCGGTTTTGTGGTGGAACCATTAACCTGATGTAAGTAGAACGAAATACTTACAAAGCAATTTCAATTCTTTTTGAGAAATGGATTCTGGTGCCTGTGAACAAAATGCAAATTTGTTTTAATGAAATTAGAATGCCTGACAATTGTCTTCTAGATTCCTGTTATAGAATTTGATTTAATCATATGTCCATAGCTGGGGGCACATACACAATTACAATGTTTTATCTATCTTCTACAATTCCCCATTTTGGGAATCAATCATGACAAGAAATATTTCAGGCTGGCTCACCCATCCCCCTCTCTTTATTTGGTGAGATGGGCAGTTCTATAAATTTTTTAAAAAACATAAATAAATTTTACTTCATTCTTTACTTCGATGTCTTTAAGGGAATGAAAACTGCATTTTCTACTACTCACTTTGCCAACTGACTGCAACAGCTTTGCAGCATAATTAGACACAGCTTCGGCATCTTTCTTGGCTTTATCACGGTATCTTAAAAAATAAAAATAAAGTTCCAAAAATGAACTTCAGCAAATCTAACCCCCAAATCAATAGATTTTGAAATATCCATAGTTTACTTGGTAGTAACCAATGGATGCAAAGCCAACTGTACTGTATGTATGGAGTGTGCAAAGCAGTAAGAATTTTCAATATTTTATATTCAAGTTGGAATTCTCTAACCAAGAATATGAATTCTTTGAACAAGAAATTGAAAGTGGATGAAGTAAATCTTGTCCTTTCTCCAAATGAGTAAAATGGAGTTACAAAAAAGGAACTGAGGAACTTATTTTCTTTAAGTTAAGCATGTCATAAGCTTAGAGTCATTACATTGCCACAAACTGCCCAACCCCTTTTTATGTTGACTCTTATCTGGCACCAATTTCGTACTAAACTTTAGTTGACTGGATTCTCATGTACAGGCTTGGGCAATAAATCTTTTGAACTGCAACTTATGGTATGGTCCTGATTCTTTGCTAACATCTACTGAATACAAATCTGGAACCAACCAATTACAAATTATCACTTCTATATATACTGCCTCTGCCTAAATGCTTGTCTTAAACCTACAGGAAAGCTTTTTCCATTGTGATTACAACTTATTATTTGTACTATGAATTAAAAGCAGTCTTTGATATTTTGAGAGCTAGCAGATTGCAAAAATTTGCCATCAGTTTGAGAGCACCTTTATACCGAAGTTAAAGCCACCCCAAAATAGGGAGCTTATAAAGTAGTCACAATGAAAATCTTTGCAGAAAACATTGGTTTTGAAGGGGATCTCAGTACAAATATAAAACAACTGTAGAAAAATACTTACATATTTTGCAAGCTGATAAATTTACTCGAATCTGCAATCATATCTGGAATTGTACCCCTAATGGGTAAATTTCCTTGACCTTCTTTGCTCACAAACTCTTTTACAGCTCGAGCCAGAATCCAAAAAGAAGAAGTCTAAGGAGAAAGGAGAACCAAACAAGTCAAAAACCAAAATTGATTGATCAAGTTTTTATTCAGAGTGTCAGAATACTAGACTAGAATACTAAAGTGGTTTGTATTTATTACCTGCTGTGAGAGATTGATACAATGATCATCACTGAAAATATCTTCAATACAACTTGGTACCTAAAAAGTCAAATTCAAGATAATATTTATTTCCACATTATTTTTTCTATTAGGAATGCAGTCACTAAGCAATTAAAAATTCTGATAGAAGGTGGCAACCTTCCTTTACCTTAGTAGCAATTACAGCGGTGTTTACATTTTTAATGGCTTCCTCAAAGTTTTCCTCATCTTCCAGGATTCCATTTTCATTCTTTAAAATTCCTAGAAAGAAATGAAGAACCTACTGAATAAGATTTTATTAACTAGAAAATAGGTGATAAACAGACAACCTCTATCTTTTGAATTAATATTACTATGTGGGAATTCTTTAGATAGGTTAAGGAACTTCTGATAAATACTGCATGCCACTGATGTAGACTTAGACACATATTTACAGTACATTCGTCTTTAAATAAAGTTCACCCAAACATAATACTACAATAGATAGACAGAGATGGTCAAAAACTCTCACCTTGCCTAATCATCTCCCGGAAGGCCTCCTTTTCTTTGTAGTTCTTAGGTATCTGACCATTATTCTAAACAGAAATACAACAGGTTTGAAGTTTATTAAATTATGTATTAATTAAGGCAAATAAAAATAGGTTCAACATCAAACAGTAAATGAATCTGGTTCGTTTTTTTTCCATAAGAACAAATGAGACTTAAAATTCTACTCTATTAGGAAACAAGTCAGAATTCCCATTTTACATATAATAATGCTAACCAAATCATAGGTAAATGCACCTGCTGGACGATGGGTTCAAGCAAGAATATATAAAGTGGAGCACATCAAAATGTACATATTTCAGTCGAAATGTTTAAGCCAGGATACTCGTGAGTTACAGCCAAATTCAATCAATTTTAGTGTAAATAATTATCATTAGTGGAATAAGCTATGACTAAATTAAGGCCCATTCTATGACTCAAGAGTACATGAGGTTTTTTAAAATTTCCATTTGCATACATATATAGATACGAACAGATATATTATCTCCCATACAGGATGTGGCTAGTTTAAACAAGGCACTAAAACTAATAATAAGCTTAGCAACAGGATTTACATTAAAAAATAGGCATTCTTTGGAAGATCATGCTCCTAAAAATGTGATCCGGCCCAGAGGTGGTATTCAGCAGGTTCTGACCAGTTCTGGAGAACCGTTAGTGGAAATTTTGAGTAGTTTGGAGAATAGCACCTCTGCTATTCTCTGCCTCCTGAGTCCCAGCTGATCGGGAGATTTTGCAGTAACCTTCCCCTGGAATGAGGAAGGAATGGAGATTTTACAGTATCTTTCCCCTGCCATGCCCACCAAGCCATTCCCACCAAACCACACCACACCCACCAAGCCACACCCACAGAACCGGCAGTAAAAAAATTTGAATCCCACCACTGATCTGCCCCCTGCAACTCATTTGGCCTCCTGTAAGGGCCTAAAACTTTGGCTCTGCCAAATGGCCCTGGGGCTGAAATGGGGTTGTCCCAATCTGGAGACAGCTGGTAGATTACATAAGATCCAACTTCCAACCCATTTACCCATGGATCCTTTATATAATTTATTGTTAATGTTTTGATTTTAAGGAGCAGTGTTTTAATGTTGCTAACTTTGTCTATGGTGCTTTTATAATACTGTAAGCTGCCTAGAGTCACTTGATGGCGAGATGCATAGCCTACAAATTTAATAAATATAGTTAAACGTGATGTAGACATGGGCACAATCCACCCCCAACAACCTAACCATATGGATGAATACTTCCCCGGTGCAGAGAATAGGATATAGCTGACATGGCATATTGGAGATGAACACTAAATTCCCTTTCTCTGCAGTGCTGCCATGCACAGCCTGCAAACAGTTTTCTGCGTGCCAGTTAGATGGGAAGAAGAGATTGGGGAACAAGAAGCATTTATTGAAGTCTGTGGGGCTTCACTTAACCACAAGCGACCCAAGTTAAGGGCTTCTAAAATTTCCTCTGAATGGCATTTGATCAGCTTCATAACTAGCTACAATTCAATCTCACGTATAATTGCTTGATTCAACCCTGTGATTTCAGCAGCATGCAGGCAGCCTGTGATCAAGACTGCAGCATATAAAAGCACATAAGCCTCTCTGGTGGAAGGCATTATTCCCCCGGATCTGCAGCAGAAAGCATGAGTGACTGTAAGTTAGACTACTACCGTCAAGGTATCTACATACCTCATGACACCATTTTTCTAGATACTGGGATACAATCACAATCCATGGAATGTGGCTGTGTTCCTGCAAATGCAAAATTAAAGCAAGTATAGCAAAATAAAGAAACCAACGGAAATAGTGCACTTCTAAAGTTGGAAAGCAGGGTAGTTGGTACAAACTGAATTCATAGTGCAACAAAAATAGCTAAATCAACAGAATTGCCTTCGGTTAAGGGTTGCTACGAAATAATTGTGGACTAACCCTTTTCACTTGGTGCGATAGATCGACAGAATGTAAATTGTTTCCTCAGTTTTCCATTTGATTTTGAAAACCCCCAGGGAAAAATAAGAGATTCACAATCCTAGGTTGGAAATCACAAGTCAAATGGAGCTGGGCACTTTAAAGAAATTCAAAGCATTTAGATTCCTTTGAATTATATAAGCTTATTGGCTGGCTGCCCCACCTTAAAATTATACTGAAAGCATGTGGAGAAGGCAAGTCTGTAATAATGGAGATTGTTCAAAAAGCATGCTTGGATTTGTTTTTTTTCCCCCTAAACCAACAGACTGAACAAATTTCTATGTAACTTCAATGAACCAGTCACCATAACAAAATCAGATTTGACATGTAACAGATGAATCCATTGATCTAGATCAAGCCCCATTTTCATCTCTGGAAAGAAATATCCTTTGTATGTCCCAAAGGTGCTTTTCTGATAGGCAACTGGATTTCCTTGTTGTTGTTTTCCTTGAAAACATTTCGCTTCTCATCCAAGAAGCTTCTTCAGTTCTGATCTGAAGAAGCTCCTTGGATGAGAATCGAAATGTTTTCAAGCAAAAAAAAACCCAAGAAAGTCCAGCTGCCTTTTGGAAAAAGCACCTTTGGGATAATCATGATCTGGATCAGAGGTGGGTTCCTACCAGTTCGCACCTATTTGGTAGAACTGGTTTGTCAAATCTCCCGAACCAGTTAGAAGAGATTCCACCAGTGGACCTGGAAAGCAGGCCACACCTACAGAAGAGTTTCCAAAAATTTTTGAAACCCACCACTAGAGGAGAGAGATACACACACAGAGAGAGACAGATAGACAGACAGACACACAGAGAGAATCACATAGAGACAGACAGAGGGGGGGAGGGAGGGAGGGCGGGGCAAAGAACCACACACACACAGACTCACACAGAGAGAGAAAGAGAAAGAGAAAGGAAGGAAGGAAGGAAGGAAGGAAGGAAGGAAGGAAGGAAGAAAAAGTGAGAGATGAAAGAAAAAAAGAAAAAAGGGACAGAGAGACAAAAGGAAAGAAAGAAAGAAAGAAAGAAAGAGAGAGAGAGAGAGAGAGAACACATGGCCAGCAAACCATTCCCACCAGGTCACATGGCTGGCAAGCCACTCCCACAAAGGAGGCCACACCCACAGAGTAAGTTCAAAAAATTTTTGAAACCCACCACTGATCTGGATGATCGAGACACTTCATAGATGCCCTGTATAACAGCATATAATGCAATTCTAGAACAAATTCAAGAAACATTTCTCATACTTATCTATGGATATTCTCAGTAATCCAGGTTGTCCCAAAGGTGCTTTTTCTAGAGGCAACTGGACTTTATGGTTTTTTTTCTTTGCAGACATTTCACATCTCATCCAAGAAGCTTCTTCGGCTCTTCTCTCAAAGCTGAAGAAGTTTCTTGGATGAGAAACAAAACCTCTTTAAAGAAAAACCAGAAAGTTCAGTGGCCTCTTGAAAAAGCACCTTTGGGACAGCGCTAATGCTTTCATGCACATACTGATGAGTTGGCCAAGCCTGTACCAACCTTTTTTTCCATATGCTCTAAATCGTAAGACTGGATATGTTCTCTCAGCTCTGGAAATGGATTGTCCAGTCTCAAATCATCCAAGGCGTTATCAGGGTGAGATTCTATAACTATTGAAAGATTAAACAACATTTCAGTTCTAAAGCCATAGCTGAAGGTAACATTATTGCTAAAGTCTGTGGTTTCGCCACAATTTTGTTCCTATTATTATATAAAACATATACATATACACATATACAGTATACATATGTCTTATGTCCAGGATGTGAGGGGTCCGTAGTTATTTTCACAGCCCTCTTACTGCACGAGTCAAAATAACTAGAGACCCCTCACATCCTGGACATAAATTGTTTCAACTTCTACCCTCAAAACAATGCTATAGAGCACTGCACACCAGAACAACTAGACACAAGGACAGTTTTTCCCCGAATGCCCTCACTCTGCTAAACAACTAATTCCCACAACAATGTCAAATTATCTACTAAGACTCTATTACTATTATTCTTCTCTTCCTTCCTAGTACCTATCTCTTCCCACTCATGACTCTGTGTTGCTTATATCTTTAAAATTTATATTGTTTTGTTTCCTAGTATAATTTGATTGCTTATTAGTAGCCTATGACTTTCACTAAGTGTTGTTCCTTATGATTCTTGATGAATGTATTCTATTTTATTTTTCTTTATGTACACTGATAGTATATGCACCAAAGACAAATTCCTTGTGTGTCCAATCACACTTGGCCAATAAAGAATTCTATATTCTATAAGAGATGTTACTATGTAAGCTGCCCTTGAAGGGCTTGTGCTTAAAAAGTTGGTGTTAAAATAAACACAATTCAATGATTATGCATACATTTGTAAATGATGTGACCTTTCCTGGCTATTTAACATTGCATCCAGAAGTGATAACATACAATGTAAAATCCAAAAAGTATTTCAAGTCAGATTTCAAATGATAAATTATAATTTGAAACTGATTATATTTCTTGCCTTACAAGTTACGAAGGTGATTTAAAGAATTACCTACTCTATTTTTTAATCAAAATAATCTATTTCCTTATACATCTTACATTATGGATGTTAGTTTCTGAAAATGAGTCACCTGAGATTAAAATACGGGCAGGGGGGACAAGACACTTTGCTACTTACCATTTTAATAAATGGTTACATATTTAGGGTAATTTTTATTCACTGATTATTTTATTTGGATGTTCTTTAACAATGGAATGTTTTTTTTAAAATCATTAAATATCTTACCAGGATGTTCTTTAATAACAATTCTCATATAGCCTATTAGTCCGTAAGTCCTACAAATTAACAGGGGGATGTTGTAATTCCAGAGGACATCAGCTAATCTCAGCAACGTACTGAAAAACAGAAGATGTAAGACAATTGAACAGTGAACAATGAACAGAAAATACACAGCAACTAGAATCTACCCACAAATATTTATTCCGTATACAGAGCATCTGTAGATAGCTCTCATACTTCAAGATCTTGAACAAGCAACAATATCTTGCAACTGAGATCCTTTAGCTTGCAACCTCCTGGTATATTTAAAAACAATTTACAATTTTATATTGCATATAAAGTAGCAATTCTTTGAAAGGCCTGTTATATCTGTATTTGTGTTCAAGCAAAGACATGCAAAATTTCCATTCAGCCTTTTTTTGATAGAACATGAGACAGCTTTGATTTTTGACCTTTGTGTATCAAAGATAAAAAAGGACTTTGTCTGATCCATACTCACACAATTTAACATGGGAATGACAAGAGATGTCTGGACAATTAGACCACATATCACATTAAATCAAATATTACTTGTTTGGTTTTGATAGTATGTATGAACTCAGACACTGTGGCCTAATTAATAAACCACGTTTGAACTGAGGCACAGCTGTATCAAGCAAGGAATAAAGAAAAATAACCAGCTAGAGAGATTATATCCTGAAAATAAAAACATAGAATTTCCATTTTTACCAAACAAACACGAAATAAAACAGTATATAAAGACAATACTATCAAATTCGTTCCAGCTTACTTTTCTGGGAGTTGAGTTGCAATCACTACATTAAACCGACAGAAAAAAGAAGGATCGTTGTCTAGAAGTTTATCTGGGTTCTTGAGAAAACATAAAAAACACCATCTGTATTGCAGCATAAAGTAATAAATATAAAAAGATTCAGAATTAAAACTTCTTTTTCTAGCTCAGTGCAATTCTTCATCAACTGCAAGACTGATTAAAAAGTTGATAAATGATGGAATTTCAAAGAGATTATAGAGATTATATATACATATATGTGTAGTATTTGTGCTGATAAATAAATAAAGGGAGACTAGTATAGATCTATTTCAAGCTATTTTAGGTCTCATCAGCTAGCCATACCCTTACTGGGACAAATTCATGTTGCTTAGGGTATGAAATCATACGCCTCTTAAAAAGGATTTGTTGCTTGAAAGTGAGAAAAAGGATACTATTTTGAAATGAGCCTACACAAGAGCAAGATTTGATATTATGGTAGTAATAGCTGACATACGTTTGTGACACGTTAGCACATATGTGTAACGTGTGTAAAAATGTGTAATGCAAACCTCTTCCACAAAATTTCCAGAGACATCATTATTCAACTCTTGCAGCAGTTCTGTGGCACACTGCGCTCGATTCTGTTTAAAAATGATAAGCAGGTATGTTACATTGCTGTGACTGCCATAAAAAGATTTAAAATTTTATCCTGTGAGAATATAAATATCCTCCCCCCAAACCCCACCCCCACCTTTCAATAAATAGATGCCAAATTGTACTGCATGTTCCAATTTCCAAAATAAGGATTTTGGGGTAGATGTAATTGTAGTCAGATTACAACATTCAAGAGAGATATGCATACAGATGCTTTAATAAATATTAATGGGAAAATGTTAGGGGAAATCCTGAGGCCATTCCTTCTGAAAAATGTATGATTTTAGGGTATACCAGAAAATGACCAGCATTGGATACAGAAGGGCATACAAACTTACATAACAGGAAACAAAAAAATTGTTTTAAGTTTTGTTCAGAATAACACTTTGTTTACAAGCACCCATGGTTAGATCTTCAAAGCGAATTAACTAATCATTTGAAAAGGATTACAGGCGTGTCTACCTAAGAAATCTACTTATTTGTATTAAAAGTGGGTCACACAAGGACATAAATTTAGGCTGCAACATATATTTATTTAGGAATAAATTCTCACAAGGGGATCACTTCTCTGTAGATATGTATACAATTGCCTTTTTAATCATACAAGACATTGTGTATGTGTATCTTTATTGTAAAAGGGAAAAAATCCTATGCATTACATAACCACTCACATAAATAAAGACATTTAGTATTTCCTTACTTGACCAATATTGCTTCTTTGCAGGAAGAAGCTAAAAAAGAAAAAAAAATATTCCTTTAAAATTTTATCATAATCACAATTTCTAAAATAAAACAATGTAAACAGTGTACTCCAGAGAAAACTCCATAATACAATGATGGTGAACCTATGGCATGCCTGCCCAAAGTGGCACACAGAGCCATGCAATCTGGCACACGTGGCATTGCCCATTCCTCTTCCAGGTTTCTAGTGCCCATGCGCATGCAACAATCAGCTGGTATATGTGCAGCAATGCCTTCTGTTTTCTGCCCTGAGCATCAGCACCAGCCAGCTGATTGGCACACATGTGTGCGCAGCAGTTAACTGGAAGACTTGCTGGCTGGCGTGCATGTGTGTGCCGGAAACCAGAAATTCCTTTTCTGGCACGTGCATGCCCTTTGGGCAGCACCTCTTCCTGGTTGCGGCCCAGGGGAGCGAGCCCGTGTATGTGAAGTGTGTGTGCCCGCATGCGTGCTTCGTCATTACTGCTCTAATATATTTTTCCTCTCTAAAATCTTGCAACATTTTAAAGACTTGCTTGAAATCAATACATCTGAGTACTGTATGTGAATTTGTAAATTCACATAAATAAAACCAATAATTCCAATCAGGGCATTTCAGGCTTAGTCTATACCAGGGGTAGTCAACCTTTTTATACCTACCACCCACTTTTGTATCTCTGTTAGTAGTAAAATTTTCTAACCACCCATCGGTTCCATACTAATGGTGATTTATAAAGTAGGGAAGTAACTTTACTTTATAAAATTTATAAAGCAGAGTTACAGCAAACCCCTACCGCCCACCATGAAAGCTGGAACACCCACTAGTGGGTGGTAGGGACCAGGTTGACGACCACTGATCTATACAGATCTCTTTTATTTAAAGATTTACATTTTAATATCACAGTTGATTTTACCATGCTATAAAAATGGTCACAAGGAATGAGGTTGAACAATGGCATGTGAATATTGACTAAGCTTCAACACGGCTATATAATATGATCAAAATCAGTAAGCAGCAAGGGTTACCTATCAATGTAAACTATATTTATAGCAGCAATAAAGTATTTCACATATTTTTGTTCCATATTCCCACCAAGTTTGAAATTGACTTGAAATTATGCTTTTACCAACCATAAAACATTGAGATAGAAAGACTTAGACACAGAGAACACTATCAGTTTTCTATCCAGATAAACAATATGGAAGTATTAAAAATGGCACACAATCTAACTGTAGTTCATGGAGTAACGAGGATTTTTTTTAAAATCTTCCATCTACCATTGCAAATGGGACAAAAAAAATCCCATTGGATATTTATATACTTTAATTAAAAATAAATGAAATTCTCGCCATAAACATCGCAGCACAATTGGCTAGTCTCAAAACAAAAACAAATGTACTGTTGATTTTACACAAAAATTCATTGGAATGTAGTGAAATAATTGGTAAAAGTCAGCATTAGTGGTTTTTAATCAAACATTAAAATGAAGCTTTAAGTTCGTAAGTATTTTATCTACTGAAACAAATCATTATGCTTTTGTATGATGCCATTGTTTAGACCATAAGAGGAATATTCACCGGAATATTACCAAATATTTGTAGAAAACGCATTACCTGTTTCCAACATCTTCCCCAGTGACTGGATTCCCATCTATGATTGTAAAAGATCCAATACCTTAAAGAACAAACCAAACCAATGATCAGATTGAACTACAAATTTACTGGGGACCAATTACAGTTTTTAAAAGTCATTTATACCTGGTAGAACTAGGTTTTTGAGTATTTCTGTTCCGGTGGCTGTTGCAGTTATCACACAAACGTGAGCAGATTCTAAAGCCTCTTGTCCATGATCACCCCATAGCCTGCAACATCAAAACATATGACTGTCAAGACAAAGAATTTGACAAAGAAAATAGCAATGTCCCAAAGGCGCTTTTATTTTTCAAGAGGCAATTGGACTTCCTGGTTTTTCTTTGAAGACATTTCGCTTCTCATCCAATAAGCTTCTTCAGCTCTGACCCCAAGAAAGTCCAGTGGCCTCTTGAAAAAGCACCTTTGGGGCAACCATGACCTGGAAGACTGAGAATCTCCATAGATATACATTACCAATGTTGCTTTAAAATTTAAAATATTTCCGACTCCATAATGGAGAGAAAAAAATGGATTGAAAGGCAGTCCATAGGCAGTAAAACAGAAGCATAAATAAATGAACCAAAAACAAAACAGACATAAAACAATCAGTCGCTCAAAATATTTATTGCTGTCTTATCCTAGGTTTTCTGAAAGGAGGATTTCATTGTGTGTTTGTGTATACACACACTGCATTATTCACATTTGTTTCCAGTACGATTTGATAGCTTATTAGTAACCTTGACTATCACTTAGTGTTGTATCTTTTATTCTTGATGAATATATTTTATTCTCCTTATGTACACTGAGAGCATATGCACCAAAGACAAATTCCTTGTGTGTCCAATCACACTTGGCCAGCAAAGAATTCTATTCTATTCTATTCTATTCTATTCTATTCTATTATTCTATTCTGTTCTATTCCATTCCATTATCTATTCTATTCTATTTCATTCAATTCCATTATCTATTCTATTCTATTCCATTCCATTATCTATTCTATCCTATCCTATATTATATTTATAGATGGATGGATAGACAGAGACATAGATTGTATGTCTGCAATGAGATATTCGAATGAAATTTATTTGAAATGGAAATACATTATACACACACACAAATATAATACTCTACATCAATGTTTCTCAACCTTGGCAACTTGAAGATGTCTGGACTTCAACTCCCAGAATTCTGGGAGTTGAAGTCCAGACATCTTCAAGTTGCCAAGGTTGAGAAACACTGCTCTACGTATACCCACATACGTAATAGTCTTATACAGTATATATAAATATATATTTTATATACCACATACAGACACCTGTAGACATGCACATACATATAAGACATGTGCATATGTAACATGTGCATATGGGTGCATGGTTAAAACATGCACATACAACTAGATATGCAAATGTGTAAGCATGCACCCTAAATTCTTATCCCTGGGGCCGAAGGATAAACAAATAAATAAACAAGGATTCCGGAAATAAGGAGCCAAGAGAGGCAGGACCATGAATGGCCATCCTCCATCCGAAGGATCCGGACCACCGGGAGCCCGAGGAACAGTAGCCGTCCCCGGCCAGGAGGCTCCGGATGGAGAGGAGGAAGAAGAGGAGGAGGAAGAAGAGGCGAAGGGATTTGCACGAGAGAAGCGGGGACCAAAAGCAGCTGCGGAGGTTGCAAACCCCGGGGCCCCCCAATGGATACGCTGACCCTCCGCCCTGCGACCCGAAGCTTAGAGAGCCCTCCTTCTCCCGCGGCCCGCAGCCGGACCCCTCCGGCTCTTCCTCGCCTCAGCTGCCGGTCGTAGCGCTGTTCCTTCAGGCTGAGCCGCCCCGCCGTTCGCCCCGACGCCATGATTCCGCTCCGCCGCTGGGCCTCCCTGCGCTTCCTCGCGCCGCCGGAGAGGGCGACCGAGGACGCCGTTTCTGCGCCTGCGCGGAATCCCACCCCGCTCCCTGGGAATGCCCTTGTTGGTGTACAGGCGATGGGATGCGCGCTCTGCGTAGAGAGCTTTGACATTGCAAAAGATGGGTGAGGCCAGAATGGGCTAGCAGGAGCAATCACTGTAATGCATCTCCCCGGAGATGCTCCCCGGAGGCAGGGCTATAGGAGGAACGTCGTAAGCGGTTGCAGGCTTGCGACTCAGCCGGGGGTGGGTGGGTGGCTGTCTGCATCCTCCGTGCGCGATCCTAAGCAGGTTTAGCTTCTCAAGACCCGTTGTTGCGGGAAAAGGCTCTAAACCTTCTTAGGTTCCGGAGGGAGAGGGCCAGGCAAAATTGGGAAAGTAGGAAACTGAGATCAGAAGAGGACAGTGGTCAACACCTTGCAATTGGGGCAGGGTAGTATGTAAAGGCTGCTTGAGAGCATCTTCATGTCTTGAGTTGAGTATTAGAAGAATAGAATAAATAGAATAGAATAGAATAGAAAATATAATAGAGCAGACTAGGAATCGAATGGAATAGGAATGGAATAGGAATGGAATAGAATAAAAGATATAACAGTATAGAATAGAATATATAATAGAACAGACTAGGAATGGAATGGAATAGAAATCGAACAGGAATGGAATCAGGATATAATAGAATATCTCAGGGGTTGCCACAAAGAAGAGGGAGTCAAACTATTTTCCAAGGCACCTGAGGGTAGAACAAGAAGCAATGGGTGGAAACTAATCAAGGGGAGAAGCAACTTAGAACTGAGAAATTTCCTGACAGTTAGAACAATTCATCAGTGAAACAGAAGTTGCCTCCAGAAGTTGTGAATGCTCCCAACACTGGAAGGCTTTAAGAAGATGTTGGATAGCCATTTGTCTGAAACGGTATAGGGTTTCCTGCCTAGGCAGGGGGTTGGACTAGAAGACCTCCAAGGTCCCTTCCAACTCTGCTATTGTATCATTGTATAGAATAGGAATGGAATAGGAATAGAATAGGAATAGAATAGAATATAGAGAATATAATAGGGATAGAATACAATAGAATAGAATAGAGCCGAGGTGGCGCAGTGGTTAAATGCAGCACTGCAGGCTACTTCAGCTGACTGCAGTTCGGCTGTTCAAATCTCACTGGCTCAGGGTTGACTCAGCCTTCCATCCTTCCGAGGTGGGTAAAATGAGGACCCGGATTGTTGTTGGGGGCAATATGCTGACTCAGTAAACCGCTTAGAGAGGGCTGAAAGCTCTATGAAGTGGTGTATGTCTAACTGCTATTGCTATTGCTAATAGAATAGAAAATAGAATAGAACAGACTAGGAATGGAATAGGGATAGAATAGAATAGAATAGGAATGGAATAGAATAGAATATAGAGAATATAATAGGAATGGAATAGAATAGGAATAGAATATAGAGAATAGAATAGGAATAGAATAGAAAATAGAATAGAACAGACTAGGAATGGAATAGGGATATAATAGAATAGGAATAGGAATGGAATAGGGATTGAATAGGAATAGGAATGGAATAGAATGGAATAGAATATACAGAATATAATAGAGATATAATAGAATAGGAATAGAATAGAATATAGAGAATAGAATAGGAATAGAATACAATAGAATAGAAAATAGAATAGAACAGACTAGGAATGGAATAGGGATAGAATAGAATAGGAATAGGAATGGAATAGAATAGAATATAGAGAATATAATAGGAATGGAATAGAATAGGGATAGAATAGAATATAGAGAATATAATAGGAATGGAATAGGAATAGAATAGAATATAGAGAATATAATAGGAATGGAATAGAATAGGAATAGAATAGGAATAGAATAGAATATAGAGAATATAATAGGAATGGAATAGGAATAGAATAGAATATAGAGAATAGAATAGGAATAGAATAGAAAATAGAATAGAACAGATTGGGAATGGAATAGGGATATAATAGAATAGGAATAGGAATGGAATAGGGATAGAATAGGAATCGGAATGGAATGGAATAGAATAGGAATAGAATAGGAATAGGGAAAGAATAGAACTTGGGTGGTCTTCTAGTCCAGCCCCCTGCTCAAGCAGGAGAACCTATACAATTACAGACAAGTGACTGTCTAGCGTTTCTTCTTAAAAACCTCCAGTGATGGAGTGCCCACGATTTCTGGAGATAAGCTGTTGCACTGGTTAATAGTCTTCCCTGTTAGGAAGTTTCTCCTTTATTCCAAGTTGCTTCTCTCTTTGGTTAGTTTCCAACCATTGTTTCTTGTTCTGCCCTCTGGTGCTATGGAGAATAGATTGGCTAGATTGGCTAGAAATCAGAAACCAGGAGTTCTAGTTCTGCCCTAAGCACAAAGCAAACAAGCTGGGTGACCTTGGACTGGTCACGCTCTCTCAGGAAGGAGGCAATGGCCAACCACTTTTGAAAAAGCTGCCAAGAAAACTGCAGGGATTAGTCCTGGCAGCCTTGGAGAATTGGACATGATTGAGCAGAAGAACAAAAATGTATGAGATGATTGTAATATTTTATTATAGAGAAATTATGATAGTAAGGGATCATTTCCTCTTTCTCAGCTCTCTTATCTGAGCCCCCTTTTCTCTGCCTTCATGCATTCTGTTTGCTATGTTCATTCTTCCTCTTTGTGCAGATTTAAATATTTGGCACTTTACTGAATGAAATAAAAAGGAACACATTCACAGTAATTTCCCCACGGCCAGATCAGTGGTGGGTTCCTACCGGTTCGGACCAGTTTGACCGAATCGGTAGCGGTTTGGCAGCCTGGGTCACTGGAACCGAAAGCGACCCAGGCGTGCCATGCCCCGGAACTGGTTCCCCGGTCGCCGCAGCCACCATCTTGTTTTTCAGTTCTGTGCATGCACAGAATAATTTCTATTGCACTGCGCATGCACAGGCACAAAGTTCTAGGTTGCTTCTCTCCTTGATTAGTTTCCACCCATTGCTTCTTGTCCTCCCTTCAAGTGCTTTGGAGAATAGCTTGACTCCCTCTTCTTTGTGACACCCCTGAAATATCAGAACACTGGTATCATGTCACCCCTAGTCCTCCTTTTCATTGAACTAGACACATACCCAGTTCCTGCATCCGTTCTTCATATGTTTTAGCCTGCAATCCCTTGATAATCTTTGTTGCTCTTCTCTGCGCTCTTTCTAGAGTCTCCACATCTTTTCTACATCGTGGCGACCAAAACTTGACCCAGAATTCCAAGTGTGGCCTTACCAAGGCATTATAAAGAAAGGGGAAAGACTGATGCTTCCAGAAGCAAATCAGTTTGGTGAATGTTGTTATAACCCAATTATTCCTGTCCAAATAGTCTTTTGATCAGGCAAATTAATGGACATCAAGATATATAGGATATGATAAAGTATAAACAAAGACTCATGACTCTTAAAATGTCACCTGAAAAAAGCTAAATTAATAAAATACAAATAACATTATAACAAACTTAAATTGACCTGGTTCCTGAATCACACAAAGGCCTACTGTGCATTTTTGTTGGTTTTGGCTTAGTATGTTGGATGAACAAAACCATATCATGGTTGAAACAAACCATGGCTTATTGGCAAACCCAGCCTTAAGTGTATGCTGTGAATTCTATTTTGAGATGTTAATACCAGAATTACTGTGGAATTAAATGAAATTGTTTATAATTATAGTTTATAATTATATTTGTAATTATGGTGTAATTATATCTCATTTTTATAATTATAAATTTTAAAATATTATGCTCTACTTCAAAATATCATTCTTGATAGGGTAAGCAGTATAAACATCAATTAAATAGAACATTTATTGTGGGGGTGGCATTTGTCTATAATTTCAGGTATGTAATAAAGAAGCAGCTCATATAACTTTCTTTAGAAAGCACCATGAATGAATATTGTACAGTCGCTGAGACAGTATCATGAATTTCAGAGCAACCTCTGAAGACACAGAAAATTGTTTCAAAAATGGTCATAGAAAGAATTCTCAAGTGGAGCATATTTATCACAGCATGGTCGAATTCTTCCACAACGCTCCTGTTGAAAGCAATGAGGCTCTGTAACTCTTAATCTGCATGTTATACCAAACTATGTTTAACCATGGTTTATTAAATCAACCCCAGCAGCAGGAATTGGGCAACTTCATGGGTCAGAATTCATGTACCATGTGAAACTTATGACCTGCACTTAAAAAATAGGGTAAAGGTAAAGATTAAAGTTGTTCCCGACTCTGGGTGTGTGTGTGCTCCTCTCCATTTCAAAGCCAAAGAGCCAGCACTGTCCAAAGACGTCTCCGTGGTCATGTGGCTGGCATGACTAAATGCCGAAGGTGCATGGAACGCTGTTACTTTCTCACCAAAGGTGGTTCCTTTTTTTTTCTACTTGCATTTTTAGATGCTTTCAAACTGCTAGGTTGGCAGAAGTTAGGACAAGTAACAGGAGCTCACTCCCATTATGCGGCACTAGGGATTCGACCTCTCTGATCGACAAGCTCAGTGTCTTAGCCACTGAGCCCCCACGTACCTTACACATTAAAAATAAAATAGGATAGCCGCGTATTAATAATTGCTATTAATATTAAAGTTAATAAAATGCTCTTTCCTCATATATTTTATTAAAACTGCATTAATAGCCAATGGCAGCCATGTCAAAGAAGGCTCAGGTTGTGCATCTCTGGACCAAAACATATACATTGCTTCACAAACCAGACCACTGTTCCCACACTTATATTTCAAAGTTGGCTGTTGAAATGGTGTTTCTCATGAACGATTCCAGTGATAAATTGTTTTATGAGACCTTACTCTTCACTAAGAGATAATAACATAGGAGGAACTAAATTCACATTATGGCTCTCGTTCAAGGACAATATTATGTGGGTGCTGTGAAGGCTAATTTGTCCTTGAATAGAATAGTGATGAGACTTTAGTTCATAAATAGATAGAGCCGAGGTGGCGCAGTGGTTACGGTGCAGTACTGCAGGCCACTTTAGCTGACTGTGATCTGCAGCTCAGCGGTTCAAATCTCACCGGCTCAAGGTCAACTCAGCCTTCCATCCTTCCGAGGTGGGTGAAATGAGGATCCGGACTGTGGGGGCAAGTTGCTGACTCAATTTGCTAAAAAAATTGTAAACCGCTTAGAGAGGGCTGAAAGCCCTATGAAGCGGTATATAAGTCTAATAAATAAATAAATAAATAAATAAATAAATAAATAAATAAAATGTGTACATGTGCATACGCACATGCACTCCACACACCACACATGCACAACACACAACAACACATGCATACACATCAACCTTTGCAGGGTGACCAGCATCTTTGTTTTTAGGAGGCACTGTAAGTCAGAAAAGTTTACAGATGTCCTGCAAGATGTAACATCCATTCAGAAGGTCCAAAAGACAATATATAATCTACCTTTGCATTTTGCATTTAATCCATACTTTGATTAAGATGCAATTGGCTGGATGTACATGTAATGCTGACCCATCAAGTCTATTTATTGTACAAGGGAAACTTCAATATTAATAGCTGACTTAGATACTAAAACAAAAACAAAACTATCCCACTGTAGATATATACTGATCTGTTATCCGGCAGTTTTTTGACATTTAAAACAGCTGCTTTTATTATGCCATAATTCCAGGTGAAATTGTAAAATGGACCATGATTCAGTCTATAATAAATGTACTTATTTAGTGTATGGCAGTCTGTCCTATAATAATAAAGTCTATAATAAATGCACAAATAGTACAAAATCTTTCAAATGGTACAAGTAAAGGTTCCCCTCACACATGTATCCTAGTGGTTCCTGACTCCAGGGGGCGGTGCTCAGCTCCATTTCAAAGCCGAAGAGCCAGCGCTGTCTGAAGACGTCTCCGTGGTCATGTGGGCAGCATGGCTAAATGCCGAAGGCGCATGGAATGCTGTTTCCTTTCCACCAAAGGTGGTTCCTATTTTTCTACTTGCATTTTTATGTGCTTTCGAACTGCTAGGTTGGCAGAAGCTGGGACAAGTAATGGGAGCTCACTCCATTACGCAGCTCTAGGGATTCGAACCACTGAACTGCCGACCTTTCTGATTGACAAGCTCAGCGTCTTAGCCACTGAGTCACCGCGTCCCTAGCCCAAATGGTACAAAAAGTTCAACAAATTCAAAAAATGGGTTCTCAGGCTAATTCATATCTACCAACCCTTCATTCCATTCCAAAGGAATAAGAAATCCCCATTCTGACTCCAGTGAGTTTTGCACAGTGTGTTTTGAATCCCAACTGTGTTTTGAACAATTAAAAAAAAAAAAGCATCTTTGCTCCTACTTTCCAACTGGCTTTAAATTCAGCAGAACTATTAATCATCTTAGGGTAATCAGCCCATGCATAAGACTTCCTCAGTGCAGAAATATCCCAATCACACACCGAAGTCTCCCGTGTCCCATGTGGTCCTTGTTGATGGGCCTCTTAACCTGAAGAATAACAATCCGTAATCTGTACATGAAGGAAAAATGCTGTAGTTTATGTTTTTTCCCTCTGCATATATATAAATTCTAAGTGGATTTAAGAGAAGAATTTGCTGCTGTCTCTTTAAGAGCCAAACTGTAAGTGAGCTGTTATAAAGGCAGGTAAGCTGATGCAGTTGGGATTAAATGATCTGTCAGCCGGGCAGAAGGAAGCAACCCACATAATGACAGGCCATAACTGCTGGGGATACAGCCAGAAAGATGGTAGGTGATTTGCACAACCCTTCCCCTTCTCTCTTTCTCTCTGTCTCTTTTTTCCTGCATCCGATCTTTTCTTCCTTCTACTCAGAAGAGTTATATCGTACTTCTTGGGTTCACCCCTACACCCCAAATCCCACGACCATCAGGCAATAAACAACAGGGGACAAAAGGGTTAACTTTTAAGTGGCTTTTACATTATCGCTGGGTCAAAATATTATCTGATTTATAATTTTTGGGGGGTAACGTTTGGAGTTTTTGTTTTTTGTTTTTTATTAGGAAATAAGTGTTCTGTAGCTGTAGTCCCTCTGAGTACTTTTGCTGAGCTGGGGTCCTTTTCTATCCACTTTTCCAAATATGGAAACCCATTCAAAAGATGGTTGCAAGCAATGCTGATCAAACATTATTCTGGATGCAAAGCAAACCTAGGGGGGGGAGGGGGGAAAGCCAATAGAATATGGGTGCTTTAACGCTGATGAAGGAATAAGTCGCATTTTTAAAATAAGGCATCGGAAACAAATGCTCCCCAAGCAGTTTGGCCCGGAAGAGGAGTGATTTAGGAGCGACTACATACTATCAGTCTTAAGAAGGCAACTACTTCAGTAACCAGGTGGTAGGAGGTGGCAAGAGGATGTTGGAGGAGTAACTATATCTGTATCTGATGCCTTTGGGGGTAATTGAGGATATTGACCCAGGGTTGAAGACAGGTTTCAATCAGTACTATTGAGTTCTGCACATGGACTTGTTCTCTGTGGCTTATCCCAGACCAATTGAGTGATAAGGGGGAAAGATCTAGCCCTGATGATGTCACCTAGTTTGGTTAATGAAAAGTCTGCATGCATCAAAACAACCAAGCTCAGAGAGCACCACCAAGGATCCCTCGGAGAGTTCATTAACCAATTAGGTAACATCATCAATGCATAGATCACCATCTGCATTGATGAGTACGACCTAGTTCCACGAGGGCGAACCTAATGGCACACATGCCCAAAGTGGCACATGGAGCCATGTTGCCTGGCATGTGCGGCATCGCCTGTTCCTCCTCTGGGTTTCTGGCATGCATGCATGCATGCCAATCAGCTGGCCTTCAGGCATGTGCCAGTGCGGGAAGTTGGAAGAACTGTCCATTTTCCAGTGTGAGCATGTGCAGCGGCCAATTGATCATTGTGCATGCGTGCGCGCCACAGGGGTGGATTCCATCAGTTACTATTGTTGGTTTGCTTGTGGGTGTGCAAAGCATGCACGCACATGTGCAGAGCAATAAAAATTGCTCTGTGCATGCGCAGAAGCAAACAACAAGATGGGGGAACCAATTCAGGGGCATGGCAAGCCTGGGTCACTGCCGGTTCTAGTGACTCAGGCCGCCAAACTACTACCAGTTCGGCAGAACTGGTCTGAACCTGTAGGAGCCCACCACTGGCGTGCCAGTAACCAGAAAACTAGCTGGCCAATGTGCATGCATACACTGGAAACCAGAAGTTCATGCTCCCTGGACAGTTCCTCTTCTGGATTGCTGTCCTGACGAGCGTGCGTGCACTCCCTTTTTGGCACTTGGTGCCAAAAAGGTTCCCCATCACTGATCTAGTTGGTAACAATAGCTATAGCACTTACACATATATCACTTTACGGCGCTTTACAGCCCTCTCTAAGCGGTTTATAGAGTCAGCCTCTTGCCCCCAACAATCTCATTTTACCCATCTCGGAAGGATGGAAGGCTGAGCCAACCTTGAGCTGATGAGATTCGAACTGCCAAATTGCAGGCAGCCGGCAGGCAGCAGAAGTAGCCTGCAGTACTGCACTCAACCACATGTGTACAAGCAAACAATCAAGCTTAGGGGATGCCAACTCTGTTAATCTGTACTGAAACTCATCCCAAACCAGGCAAAAAGAGATAAGGATTCTAATTGACTTAGTAGTTGTTTTAACGGCGAGCATATTACCTTTGATGAATTGCACGTTAGATTTATGTCTCTGCCAAAGACATCACTATCAACTCCATCAGATGTAATAGCTTTATGGTTTGCACTGTGAGCAAGCAGAAGTCCAACTGTGCCTTAAAAGTAGAGGCTATCATCATGTGGCTGCAGCTGATCTCCATAAATCTCTCCTATCTCCTGCCCCAATTCCAAATCTTTTCACAGGAAATGCCAGGAGTTGCAGCGGTAACTTTTGTAAGCTAAGAATCCTCCTTCTGAACTTGCAACGTTTTGCTCTTTTGTTGAGCTCCTCAACAAAAGAGTTCCGTGCTAATGCGTCAACTTCAACTGACTAGGACTCCAAACATGTAGGGGGAAGAGGAACAAGTTCCATGATTTTGAAAGACATTCTTAGCTGTTGTTTCTTTCTCCCCAAAGGACCTTCTCTATGGTATAAGTCTTATCCCATTGCCCAAGGCAGCCGTCAATCTCCAATTGATATCATTTCCACGCAAGCTATCTATGACCCCAGTTTGAAGCCTCTCAATATTTCCTATGAATCGGATTCATCTCTTGGTATCTCCAACAATGGACATTCAGTCATGGTGGATTTCAAGGATGTAGATGACAAAACAGGTGAGTAGAGTGTATTGATTTTTAAAACCTTCACAAACGCACACACACACACTTTCTACACAAGATATAATCTAGGACCACCATAAAATGAACCTAAGAAACAGTTAGGGCTCCAAGATGAATTGGAATTCCATCGATCTTCAGAAATTTATTTCATCTCTAGGGCCATTCAGATGGAACTGATATGTGGAATTGGAAAGATTCTCAAGCATAATACATCAAAAGCCTCTTTTGCAAGGGAAAAACTGCACATCTCAGCACAGCGTTAACACTGGGTGTCCTTGAGGACACTAAAATGGATGACTTTGCACAGATTTCAGCCAGTGCATTCCAGCCCCAACAGTTAAAATCATGACCCGACAAAAGGGCGAATGACAAAACCGTGGCCGACTAAACCGCGTCGCTAAAACCGCGATGTCATCAACGCGCCGACAACAGCGCGGCGACAACAGCGCGGAGACAGAAGGGTGATTTCAGTCGACAGAGGGGCGATTTAAGTTAAGGTAAGGGTTAGGGTTAGGGTTAGGGTTAGGGTTAGGGTTAGGTTTAGTGTTAGGTTTAGGGTTAGGTTTAGCGTTACATTTAGGGTTAGGGTTAGGGTTAGGGTAAGGTTTAGTTTTACAGCGCGCTTCTGTCGCCGCACTGTTGTCGGCACGATTCAGTGCTCATTCGTTGGAGCGCTTTAGAACACGCGGTTTTGTCACCGCGGTTTAGTCGGGCGCGGTTTTGTCATTCGCCCTTTTAAAATAATTTTGGACTTTGGAATTGGGCATCTGGAAGTCGGGGCTTCTGTGGATAATCTTGGGTGTTATCATATTATTTGTTTCCACAGGAAAGTAAGAAATCATTACATCATTTATGGCTGTGGTGTGAAACTAGACAATTGTTACATACTCAATAAACTCTGGTTAATTTGATATTGGAGCCAGTCAAGGAGTTTTGGAGCTTAAGACTGAGTGGAATGCACTTTATAACATGGAACTTTCTGGGGTTTTGGAGGCAAAACCTACTGTTTTGATAAAGGACCATTTCCGTTTCTGCTTGTACACTGCTGTGTGTTGTAAATGAAACTATAAACCTAGAAAGTGTCTGGTTGTCTGTTACAGAAACTCTCCTTGTAATCCCTTTAGTTTTTCACTTCAGTGACTAAGACGCTGAGTTTGTTGATCAGAAAGATCGGCAGTTTGGCAGTTGAATCCCTAGTGCCGCGTAATGGAGTGAGCTCCCGTTACTTGTCCCAGCTTCTGCCTTAATCACTACAACACCTGCCCTTTTGTCCTCTGCCTTTGGCCAATAAATATGGAAAGAAAGGAGTACCTGATTGTTACTACTCTAACGGAACATCTATCAATTCCTGCTTTCTTTTTGGGTTCCAGCTATTAGTGGAGGCCCCTTGCAAAATCCTTACAGGCTGAAACAATTCCATTTTCACTGGGGGACAAGCCAGAAGTTGGGGTCCGAACATACCATTAATGGGAAATCTTTTCCTTGCGAGGTGAGTTATTATCAATCTTGGCGGAGCAAAGCTGTGTACAAAACAAAGCTTAAAGGAGACGGAGCATCTGTGGACCTTTCAGATTAGCCAAAAATTGTTAAAAGGTCTCCAGATTTTTAAAAGCAAAGCTTTGTGCCCAGTATAGATTATACAATCACCTAAAAATAAAGTTATTTTAATAGTTCTGTATAAAAATGGTCCTATTGGCTTTTTTTTATCATTGTTTAGCAAGAATGTGAAAAACAGCAAATAGCCAATTTAAAAGGTTAATTTCCCACAAGTAAAATTTCACATGACACATTATGCTTTGCTTAACCATGGCTGTGTTCACACATGCCTATTCATAAACTATGGTTTGGAAATTCCAGTAGGTAGGTCACCTTAATATATTAAGCCACAGGTAAGCAAACTGCATTTATGTTGTCAGGCCTCTCCTTCCTGAATCCTGTTTGGATTTGGGGTTTTTTTTTAGGACTTCCTTTTACATTAAATGTTAATATCCTGCAAATCTTCTTGTTCCTTTATTTTTCTCTATCTGAATCCAGCGTCTGCAAAAAGATTCAGTGGCAGTTGCTGATCTAAGTTCATATTTTTAATTCACAAATGTGGATATCTAGAGCAGTGTTTCTCAGCCCTGGCGAATTTAAGGGCTTTGTGGACAACTCCCAGAATTCCCCAACCACCATGGTTAAAGGATTGGCTGGCTGGGGAATTGGGAGTCAGCTTCTCTGAACACTTTTTCTAAAGCTGGAGTTTCCTTAGCATTTCCTCCTGACTTACCTGGTGAAAAATAACAACTATCTGGCAATTTTATTGGACCTTCCAAAAATTCAACTTTCTTATTTGGACAAAGCAATAAGTTTCAGCTCACCTGCTTGATGTGGTCAGGGATAGGAAGAATAATGATGTTTATGTTTTGGGTAATGGTGTTGTCTGGTTCTCCTCCCAAGCTCCATTTAGTACACTGGAATGCCAAGAAATACCCAACATTTGGAGAAGCTGTAGTTGCCGCAGATGGCCTTGCCGTGATTGGGGTTTTCTTAGAGGTGAGCAGCCTATATGTGTTATATGCTTACCACCCATCAACACATGTTGCACAGCAAAGGTGTCCAATCGGGACAACTTTTAATACTTGTGGACTTCAACTCCTAGAATTCTGGAATTGAAGTCTATAGAACTTCAAGTTGCCAAGATTGGACACCCCAGATATACAGCATTTGAGGTCACACTTTTCCTTTGCCATCATGTGATTGGGGTTTTTTCTCCAATATGTTAAGTAAAGACAGTCCTGGTTTGAAAATCCTGGCTTATGGCTTGCATTAAGTAAAAACAAAAAGCATAGTTCACTCTCTTCAGCAAACCGTCATGAAGCACACAGCTTAACACAAAAGGTGAACATGTCAGTGTAAAAGGATAGACAACCACAAGGCTACACATCCAGAAGAATCCGGATAATAACACATTTCCAGTAAAATCTGTTAGTTGGAAAAGGGGGATGTCAATGGTTAGAGCCTCAACGGTGCAGTGGTTAGAGTGCAGTACTGCAGGTTACTTCTGCTGATCACTGGCTGCCAGCAGTTTGGCAGATCGAATCTCACCAGGCTCAAGGTTGACTCAGCCTTCCATCCTTCCGAGGTTGGTAAAATGAGGATCCAGATTGTTGGGGGCAAGATGATGACTCTGCAAAACAGCTTAGAGAGGGCTGCAAAGCACAATGAAGCGGTATGTAAGTCTAAGTGCTATTGCTATTTGGCAGCCTCCTGCTGAAATGTTTGGCCCCATCAGTCAACATGAGTCTTCTACAGTGCCTGCAATGCTATGAGTTTCTCTCTGTGCAGACACGAATAGGCTTTCCATCTTGAAAATGTACACCAGGAGGCAATCAAGTCTGAAAGGATATTTTATTTACTTATTTTATAATTGATGTGTTTTGATTGGTATTCCACCATTTTGGTAGGGTACACCTCAAAGCAGGGTACCTAATGCCCTCTCCTTCTATTTTTTACGGTTCACCGGCAAAAGGGCGAACGACAAAACCGCGCCCGACTAAACCGCAGTGACAAAACTGCGTGTTCTAAAACGCTCCGACAAATAAGCACTGAATCGCGGCGACAACAGCGCGGCGACAGAAGCGCACTGTAAAACTAAACCTAACTCTAAACCTAAACCTAACACTAAACGTAACACTAATGCTAACGCTAACCCTAACCCTAAACCTAACGCTAAACCTAACGCTAAACCTAACTCTAAACCTAACCCTAAACCTAACCCTAAACCTAACCCTAAACCTAACCCTTACCTTAACTTAAATCGCCCCTCTGTCAACTGAAATCGCCCTTCTGTCTCTGCGCTGTTGTCGGCGCGTTGTTGTCAGCGTGTTGATGACGTCGCGGTTTTAGCGACGCAGTTTAGTCAGCATGGTTTTGTCATTCGCCCTTTTGTCGGGTCACGATTTTTTACTATGTGAACAAAACTAGGAAGTGAACTGGGTTAAGAGAGAGTAGTGCCAAAAACATGGGTTTACACGAGAGGAATATGAGTGAATGAGTTAGTGTCATTTTAGGCACACCGCCCTCGGAAAGTCATTCCAGGCACAGGGAAAAGAAAAGGGAAGGTGTGATCACCTTCCCTTTTATCGTAACCTCAGAGTGTTTCTGTCCATGGGATTTCATGGCAAAGAGACTGGAGTGGGTTGCCTTTTTCTTCTCCAGTGGATCATTTTTTTGTCAGAGCCCTCTGCTATGACCTGTCCATCTTGGGTGGCCCTGCATGGCATAGCTCATAGCTTCATTGAGCTACGCAAGCCCCTTCACCACAACAAGGCAGTAATGCATAAAGGGGTTGGTAAAGGACAGGAAGGCCTGTAGTAACGTTGTCCATTGGGTTGCAATGGGTTGGACATGACTTTGCAACTAACAACAACATAGTGTCTCAAAAAAGTTGAATGGTTTCAAGAATTGTGGGTAGAGCAGGAGTCTACAAGCCACAGACTGAAGAAATTATTAACTTACTCTGTATTGTAATTGCCTCTACTTTCATATTGTATCTCCTCTGGCTTTTTCAACATTTAGGTTGGAGAAGAACATACTACTATGAACCGATTGACTGATGCCTTCTATATGGTCAAATATAAAGTAAGTTTTCAACATAGATTGCTCTTGAATTATATGAACATGAATGTTGACATTTATTATTGAGTTTTTCTCTGTTATGTTCACTGTTCTTTCATGGACATTTTGAGTCAGTTGTTAGATATGCCTTGGCCTGCAACATCACTTTAAGCGATCCAGATAATCTGTTTCTTCCAGGGCTCCCTGTGGACAAACTCCACTTACTTTCTCAACAGTGGTTGGAATCAACCAGAACTTCTCTAGAACTTCTAGGCTGAATAAGACTTTCTTCAGAAGGATGTCTACTGACTCCTACAAAACATCATGGTTTCATGTAATGGTCTGATTCAAATAGCATGCCAGATTTCCATTATATTTTGAACTACAAACTATCAACCCTATTTTGACCTAAGTCAAACACTACTGAAGCTTAATATCTAACTTTACAACAGGATTTCAGTGAACCTGATATACTGTATGTTTATTTGTTTATTTATTTATTTGTCAAACATGTGCAAGATAGCAGGTATAAGTACGAACATGGACATGAACAAAGAAATGAATACAAATAAATGAGGACAATAGAACAGGGACCGTAGGCACACTGATGCGCTTATGCATGTCCTCTTTAAGGACCTCTTAGGAATGGGGTGAGGTCCATGGTAGACAGTTTAAGGTTGAAGCTGTGAGGGTTTGAGGATGTAACAACAGAGTCAGGTAGAGCATTCCAGGTGTTGACCACTCTGTTGCTGAAGTCGCATTTTCTGCATCAAGTTTGAGTTTGTATCAATTGTTTTTGCCCGTGTATTATTGAGGTTGAAGATGAAGTAGTCATTGACAGGTAGGACATGGTAGCAGACAATTTTGTGTACTATGCTTAGGTCAGATTGTAGGTGGCGTAGTTGTCAAGGTTGTCAAGGCCAAATTTTCGAGCTTGATAGGGAAGAAAGGGAAAGACAAATCACATGAACATATAATAAAATTCTAAAGTAGATATTGGAGTTTTCCTTCTACTGTCTTTCCTCAGTACTACTTCTCTAAGGAGGAAGTAGACTTGAATAGGTGCTTCAGAGCTCATGAAGGTTGAGACATGGCAACCATCTGGAACTCTTCAAATCAGCAGCATCTTTTCCTGGGATTGTACTCACAATCCTACAAAAGGACACAGCTATTCTATGGAGCTCAGACGAATACTACATTTGCTGCCCTGCTTTCTTCAAGCAAGTTTATGGAATCAAATCCAACACAACTGCACCTTTCTTGCATATATAAGAAAGATTAAGCTTTGCAATAACAAGAGGAAGGGATATTGTAGTTGTGTTCTGCTGGACATTTTAGATTGAATCCAGAATTAATGCCCTTGGAAGTAACCTATGGAAATCAATTGTGCTTAAGTGAATTACGGAAGTTAAATCCAATTAAACTGTGGAAGCCATAATATTTATAGAAGTGTGCATGTCTATATACTTATCTCGATGCTCAATATTTTCTGCACCTGCTTCATGTATTCTTTTAGCTGTATTATCATAATGCAAAACTGACACCTATGGCATTGGTTTTTTACATTTTTATTTTGGAGCTGGGATGTGAATTATATTACATTATTCATGCAAAAAGAAAATCCATGATTTCTAGCTTTTATAAAATTCTTTTAAGCTTTCAGAGCAAAAAAAAAAAAAAATTACAGTGGGATTCTGGTAAGGAATCTGGTTTGTTTTTTTCTTAGATCATTTCATATCAGAGATCCATTTTGTCTCTTTTCACCAGTTCAGTGTGGAACAAATTTTTAGTTCTGTTAGTTCTTTGTGGGTTTTGCTTCTCTCGTTTTTGTTTTTTGTAGTTTCCAAGAGTTTTTTTAAAAAAATCATTTTTAGTCGTCTCTTGATGATGATGATGATGATGATGATGATGATGATGATGATGATGATATTATCCATTCAGTCATATTTGACTCTTGGCGTTTCTGTGAGCCAGATCTCTTCACGTCTTCTGATCTTGCACCACTTCTTTGATTTTTTTCTATGATCTGGCTGGTGATCAGCCACTGTGTCCTTTGGTGGCCTGGTTTCCTTTTACTCGGTGGTGGAATTCATTTTTTTTTACTACCAGTTCTGTGGGCGTGGCTTGGTGGGCGTGGCAGGGGAAGGATACAGCAAAATCTCCATTCCTGCCCACTCCAGGGGAAGGATACTGCAAAATCTCCATTCCTGCCCACTTTGGGGCCAGCCAGAGGTAGTATTTGCCGGTTCTCTAAACTACTCAAAATTTCCACTACTGGTTCTCCAGAACCTGTCAGAACCCACTGAATTTCACCCCTGCTTACGCTAACTCTTCCAAACAGAAAGTAATTGCTTTCTCTAGTGAAGTTGTCTTTTAATTTTATCTTATTTTTAAATGTCAAATGTTCTCCTTCCTGTTGAAACTTCTCCTAGGGAACAAAAGCTGAATTCAGATCTTTCAACCCAAGCACTCTACTTCCCTCTGGCAAAAAGTACTGGACTTATGCTGGATCTTTGACAACGCCACCTCTTCATGAGAGTGTAACCTGGATAGTAATGAAGGAAGCTATCCAAATATCAGAGAAACAGGTAAATCTTGCGGGTGAGTGATGAGAATGTAGTTGTGCCATGTTTATGGAAAATATTCTTCCAGAGAGTTGTCAGGAGAAAATGCGGTATTTAAAAAAAAACACACACCAGTTATTCTCCTAGATTCCTAGAAATGCCCTTTCAGCAACCAAGCTGCAAAAGATTTAGTTATCTTATCCAGATAAATTGATTTTTTTTCCTCCATGATTTTAAAAAATTATCATTTTGCAGAGGGATTTATAAGTAGGTTTATTTATGCGTGGAGGCAGGTTCCATTGAAAATCAGCAGGGAATTAACATTGTTAATACTGGTACCACTTACGACCACAATTGAACCCAAAATTTCTGTTGCTAAGGGAAACAGTTAAATGAGTTTTGCCTCATTTTACAACTTTTCTTGCCACAGTTCAGCGAATCATTGCTGTTGTTAAATTAGCAACACAGTTAAGTTCCTTAAGAGGAATTTGACTTCCTCTTTGACTTTGCTTATCAAAAAGTCACAAGAAGAAGCGATCACACAACCTTGGGACACTGCAACGATCATAAATATGAGTCACTTGCCAAGCATCTGAATTTCGATCATGTGACCAAGGGGATGTCACATTTTTAGTGTTGGCGTAACTTCCAACAGTCACTAAATGAATTGTTGTAAGTTGAGGACCACCTGTATTTGATTTTTTTTCTGGCAAATCATAGTGGTGTGGTCTTAAAGAGCACTGTGAGATTAAGAAAAGGAGTGGCCCAGTTTTGCACATTTAAAACGTTCTTTATAAAGACTGAAAACAAAAAAAATTCAAAGGAGGCAGCAGGATCTTAATGTTGTCCATCTACGGTTAACATCTGTAGAATGAACTGCATTCACTTGGCCACAGAGCTTTTATTAAACTGTGGTTGAGATGGATTGTATATCTGTTAAATTATTCTCATTATTTCTAAATGCAGGGATGTGCAGTCACTAGAGGCAGGGGAGGCGTGGCCTCACCAGTCATGAGGAAAAGGAAAGAATTTTAAAGAATGTTTTTAAAATAATTAAAGCCAAGGTAGTTGCTGTCAAATTCCAAGACACAGTGACTTGGAACAGTGCTTAGTGTTAACCATAGGAGGAGGCGAGAGAACTAGGGGGTTCTTTTGCATAAGGAATTTTTCACCTTTTAAGAGTTAAGCAAGGGTTAAAAAGTGAAAAAATTCGTATGCAAAGGAGGCACGTGTTCTCTCGCCTCCTGTAGAGGACATTTTTAGAGGCTTTTTAGAGTTCTCTGGGCGCAACTAGCTCAGTCTGACTCGGAGCTCTGGCAGAACCACGTTGCCTTTCCAAACACACGCGCGCACACACACACACACACACACACACACAAACACCTGGATAAAAGTATATAAGCCCAGCTTCACTGATTACAAGTTTGAAAAGGCAACGTGATTCACAATCAAAGGCTCAGATCGGAAGGCAACAGAGGAAGCGGGGGGGAGGCAGAGGAGCTGCTTTCAAGCCTTTGGAAAATATATCCAATCCAACTTCTGTGTTTGTGTTTGTTTGAGAGTGAGTGAGTGAGAGAGGGATCCAACTTCTCTGTGTGTGTGTGTCTGTTTGAGAGAGGGGAGAGGGAAGAAGGAGGGGGAGGGAGAAGAAAAAGGGTTCACCCACAAATGCGCGAACACCAAAAGCGCGCCTGACTAAACCGCGCTGACAAAACCGCGCCGACAAAACCGCGCCGACGAATGGGTGCTGAAGCGCGCCGACAACAGCGCGCTGACAGAAGCGTGCTGTAACCCTAACCCTAACCCTAACCCTAACCCTAAACCTTACCTTAACTTAAATCGCGCTTCTGTCGGCGCGCTTTTGTCAGCGCGCTGTTGGCGGCGCGCTCTTGACATCGTGGTTTTAGCGCCGCGGTTTTGTCGGCGCGCTTTTGTCATTCGCGCATTTGTCGGGTCACGAAGAAAAAGAATGGGAAAACTTATTTTGCAAGGGGGAAAAATGCTGTCGCTTTAAATCAGAACTGAGTACCTGGCTGTGGAATTCTGGGAGTTGAAGTCCACGAGTCTAAAAAGCTGCCTCACCAGCCATAAAGCTCACTGCAGGTCACTGTCTAAATGTAATCTTTAAGAGAAAAAAGTCTTAAAAGCAGCAGGTAAGGACTTAAGTTTTGATTGCCAGTAAGCTGGGCTATATGTGTTTCCAGTGAAATTGTTTTCCCTCTTTAACTACAGTACTTAGGCCTTATATAAATTCCCTTTTTTGTGTTGCTGTATCTCAGGTTTAAAAGCATTGTGTATTATACTAACATGTAGACTTCTTTTTGTATTTCTCCAGCTGTTAGGATGCTTTAATTCTTTAAAATCAAATTTTGCAAATCTGTTGCAAACCTCTCCTCCCAAACAACCCTGGATGAATAGCCTAGATATGAGTATGACTGGATGAACAGAACGAAATAAAAAACGATGAAAGAGTGTTCAGGTTTTTTTTTTTAGTATGATTTGCTTGTTGGCATTGTTACAGACTTTGTTTCTAGCTGTAACGCCGTCTCGTGTGCGTTTACAGATGGAGAAATTCAGAAGTCTTCTTTTTACGACGGAGGAAGATGAAAAAATCCCAATGGTGAATAATTTTCGGCCTCCTCAGCCTCTTAAAGGAAGGGTCGTTCGTGCATCCTTCAAGGTATAAAAAGAACAAATGAATGAAAAGGAGAAGGAACAACATAGAGGGTTTCTAAAATCAGCCGACTTAAGACTGATTTGCATCCAAGGCTGTAAAATGCAAGATGGCTACAGGACATCTATTGACTTTGACATGATTTTATCTATTTCAAGATATCTTGAAAAGCATCCATATCACTCCAGACCTCCACAGAAGACGCTTTTAAGAACCTGAGCCTGCCTGCCTGCCTGCCTGCCTGCCTTCCTTCCCTCCTTCCTTCTTTCCTTCCTTCCTTCCTTCCATCCATCCATAATTCTCCCCCCCTAAACTATTGAACAGTGCAAGTGATGTCCAATACCCCCAGCTTGTCTGTGATGTTCCTTGGATTATGGAAGGGCCAGCATTTTGGAGAACTGAAATCATTTTATGTTCACATTACCTGTCACCCACTTGTAGAAAAAGTTGGATAATTTAGGAAAACAGAATGAAAAGCCCTTCAATGTTTCTATCTGAAAATTAATGGGTATTAAATGGCAATATATTTTTCACACCCACCAGTATCAGCCGTCCTCTGATGTGCTTTTATAGCCGCAAAGCCTAAAATAAGCAAGAGAAATTTGTGCTTGACTAAAGCCATCAATACTTCAATGCTTTCCTCGAACTTCATTGCCCTTCATGCTATGTTTTTCTGCTTCAGACAATCCTTTTTGAAGATATTTGCCAAGGATAGAGAACCATAGTCCTTCAAAAATGCTGCTTACCTAAAACTCCAACTTGGTCCTAACCAGCAAGGATAATAGAAAGGGATGGTGTCAGTTTGAAAACCACCCATTCATTCATTCCAGGCCTTTACAGACCTAGATAGCAACAGCTAACGAAGTTGGAAGGGACCTTGGAGGTCTTCTAGTCCAACGCCCAGTTCTCTCAGGAGACCTATACCATTTCTGATAGATGGTTGTCAAGGCTTTTTTTTTAAACCTCCAATATTGGGGTATCTACAATTTCCAAAGACAATTTGTTCCACTGGTTAATTGTTAGAAATGTTCTCCTTAGTTCTAGGTTGCTTCTCTCCTTGGCTAGTTTCCATCCATTGTTTCTTGTCCTGCCTAGAGTGCTTGGGTAAGTAAGTTGGCCCTCTCTTCCTTGTGGCAGCCATGTTTTCTGGATTAAGCTTCAAAATGCTGAGTTTACACATTTCACTGAGCCTGGGGTGGGCTTCAAAAATTTTAGCAAGGGGGCCTCTGCCTGGTTGCTGGGTGGGCGTGGCCATAGTGGGTGTGGCCTAGTTGGTCTCCTGCACCATGGGGGGGGGGGGTTGCCCTCCCCGAGCTCTGGAGACTTTTCTCAAGCCTCAGGGAGGGCGAAAATGGCCTCCCTAGGCTCCGGAAGCCCTCTTCCCAAACTTCCAGTAGGCTTGTTTTTTGCCCTCCCCAAACCTCCCTGCGCGCCCTGCACTTACCTGCATCCAAAATGGGCCGCGTGGGGACTCCTGGGAGGGGCAGGGTGGGCAGGGCCAGCCAGGAGTGGGATTTGGGGGTTCTCCGAACTGCACAGAATCTTAGCTAGAGGTTCTACCGAACTCCCAGCAGCCCACCCCTGCACTGAGCTCTAACCAAACCAATCAAACCACTAATGATGGTTCTTCAAAGCTTACACAGGAACTTGTTTTCCTTCTTTAATGTAATGCTTGTGATTTAGTCTAAGCCTTTCCAAACAGTACATGTCATATATCATTAAATAGCTGAGTTTCTAGAGACCACAAGAGGCAGTTCAGACTCATATAGGACTGAGTTCCCCATTTGCTCAGGTATTGGGTCTATTCTCCATTCTTTTTTACAAGAGTAGAGAATTTCATTGTATTTAAGTACAATGACAATAAAGATTATACTTATACTTAATACTCCAAATTTTCAGCTTCGTTGTAAAGTTGCCCTCCCCCCCAAATCATTTAATAATGCAAAATTTAAATTATTATGCTCGTCACAAAGTCAGGGAGAGGTTCAGACTGGATTTGGCACAGATGCCCACCTCCCAAGTGTTTCTCAAGGACTCACGATAAAGGTTCTTGTTTAATAATATTAAAGGTATCGTGGTGAGATGTAAGCTATTTCAAATAAAGCTGCATTTTGCAGTTGACAGATGGTGATTGTGTCAATGCTGATAGTATTCAAGTGCAGCTCCAGATTGTTTTGGTTGCAAAGCATCAATTGGTACTATTTTTGCTTTCTTTTGCCAGAGCCATTCTGTTTCTATTGACAGTTTCTGGGTAAAATACATAGGAAAATCCCATGGGGGGGGGGGGGGATAATCCACTTAGGGTTAGGTCTCCATGAATTTGGAGAGCAAAATGGACATCACCAATGGATTCCTGGCACATTGGTATGCTTAGGAGGGTGCAGACTTTTGGATTCTATTTGTGTTTCCAGGTGAAATACATGGGAAAATCCCACTGGGGTAAAATCCACTTAGGGTTAGGACACCATGAATTCTGAGAGCAAAATGGACATCGCCAATGGTTTCGGAGCCCAGGGGTATGGTTAGGAGGGTGCATGCTTTTTGAGTCTGCCTTATCTGTTCTGTCCCCCCTTCTCAGCTCGTTAACAAACGGCAAGCAGACAAACTTAAAAGGAACTCTCTTTATCAGTTCTCAGCTCGGACTGGCTGCGAGCCCAAAAATAAACAGAAATAAAGTCTCTTTCAAGCAGATAACAGAATGCAAAACAACTCTTACAAGCAATGCACTTCTCCAAGTGTAGCCTTGAATCAGGGTTACAGGAAACAAAGCACTTCCCCAAGTGTATCTTACATAAACCACGACTGATGATCAATCAATGTTGAATGAACCAAGGAACGAACGTTGACTCCTGCAACCAGGGCGTGGCACCATCCGTCCTTTTATCCCCAGAACACTCCACACACAAGCCCCAGCTGCAGTGTTAATCTTGCATCCTGAAAAGACTCACAGAAGACATCTGCTGAGTCACAACACTTATCTATGTTTCCTGGAATAATGCATGGGAAAATCCCACCAGGGATCCACTTAGGGTTAGGGTGGTTCCACCACAAAACCGCGTTCGACTAAAGCGCGATCGACGAAACCGCGTAGCTGACGTCATCAACAGGGCGACAACAGCGCGGAGACAGAAGCATGCTGTAAACGCTAAACCTAAAATTAACCCCTAAACCTAAACCTAACCCCCCTAAACCTAACCCTAAACCTAATCCTAATCCTAACCCTTAACCTAACCCTAAACCTAACCCTAACCCTTAACCTAACCCTAAACCTAACCCTAACCCTTAACCTAACCCTTAACCTAACCCTAACCCTAACCCTAACCCTAACCCTAACCCTAACCCTAACCCTTACCTTAAGTTGAATCGGCTTGCTTTCAAAACGCTATTTAAAGCACCCTTCTTTCTCCACGCTCGCTGTTGTTGCCCTGTTGATGACGTCAGCAACGCGGTTTAATCGGGCGCGGCTTAGTCGAGCGCAGTTTTGTCGTGCCACGGGTTAGGGTTAGGTCTCCATGAATTTGGACAGCAAAATGGAATCACCAATGGATTCCTAGCACATTGGTATGCTTAGAGAGTTTTTGTATATTGTGATTATTATTATTATTCATAGTTGTAATGAGTGAGATTAAATCAGAAGTGTCTTGACCTCTTGGGGATCCTTTTCCAAATGTGGTCCAAAATCCACTTACTACGCAAGTGGGCTTTTTAAACCAAACGGCTCTCCAGAGGTTTATAGTACATCAGCTTTTTAATTGATTATAACTGAAAGTGTCATTCAACATCTTTTTAAAAAGGGCTTTGGTGCACAAGTTGTTTTTTTTTTAAGATGCATTTTGTCTTTTGGCATTTCCCCTAAATCTAAATAGGGAATTAAGCCAAAAATTACCAACTCACTGACATTTATAACAGTACACAGCAGCAGATCAAGTACCTGATTTAGGATGGAAAAAACCCAACCTCTGATTTGGAAAAACTTGCAACTGAAAAACGTGACAAACGTCAACCTGGGTTTTTTTCCATCTGCACCATCAACATCCTCGTTCCTCCTGTCCACTAAAAAAAAAAGAAGAAGAAGAAGAAGAAGCAAAAAATGGATTTTCTGGTTTAGGGCCCCGGTGAAATCCTACCCAAATGCTCTCGCCTCACCTTTAAAGGCGGCAGAGTTTATTCATGGATTAGTTTTAACGACCGTATCCAAAATCCCTTTAAAGATGTACCTTTGACCAGCTAATTCCCAAAGAGCAGAAAACGGCTTTTGCAGCGCTTTGCAAGGCGCTGAAAACGGCTGGGCGACCCAGGGAATAAGCTTGCATGTTCTTCTCCTCCTCCTCCTCTGTTTCGTGCAACGTCGGAATCCACAGGAAGGCCTGGCGGGCACCAAGCCTCCACCCGCGGGCTCGGCTTTGATCGCAGGAGCTGCAGCCGGTGAGGCCATCCGAGGACAAGCGAGGTTGGCAGAGGGCGGGTTCGTATCCAGGCGGGGCTGCTCCTTGTCGGCTTTTTCCCTTCTTCGACCCCAAGAGCCACGGGTCGACACGCGGCTTTGGAGAACGTGGGTACTTGCGCGCACGTGGAGCTTTCCGTGTTTGCAGGGGCTGCGCTCCTGGCTTTTTTGTTTTGTTTTGTTTTTGTTTTATTTTTACTGAGGGTGGGTGGAGAGCGGGGTTCTGATGGCAGGGCGTGGGGTTAGGGTTGAGCCGGATTGCAAACCGACTTCATCCAGGCTTGTTAAGGAAACGCTGACTAAAAGGCGTGGGGGGAATCTCCCAGTTTGCAAGAATAGAATAGAATTCTTTATTGGCCAAGGAATTTGTCTTTGGTGCAGATGCTCTCAGTGTACAAAAAACGATAAGATACATTCGTCAAGAATCATAAGGTGCAACACTTAATGAAAGTCATAGGGTACAAATAAGCAATCGGGAAACAATCGATATAAATATAAATCATAAGGATGCAAGCAACAAAGTTACAGTCCTACAGTCATAAGTGGGAGGAGATGGGTGATAGGAACGATGAGAAGACTAATAGTAATAGTTATGCAGCCTTAGTGACTAGTTTGACAGTGTTGAGGGAATTGTTTGTTTAGCAGAGTGATGGCGTTCGGGAAAAAACTGTCCTTGTGTCTTGTTATTCTGGGGTGCATTGCTCTATAAGTCCATTTTGAGGGTAGGAGTTGAAACAGTTTATGTCGGGGATGTGAGGGGTCTGTAGTTATTTTCACAACCCCCTTTTTTACTCGTGCAAGTATACAGGTTCTCAATGGAAGGCAAGTATTTGGCAATAATTGTTTTTTCTGCAGTTCTAATTATCCTCTGAAGTCTCTGTCTGTCTTGTTGGGTTGCAGAACCAAACCAGGCAGTTATAGAGGTGCAGATGATACACTCAATTATAACAAAAGGCTCCCGGGTCGTCCACCTCCCTACTAGAAGTGACGCGGGGCGGGTTTATTCTATCCAGAGGAAGCGAGTTTGGGGTTGGGCTGGCTGTCATTTCCCGTAGAGGAGGGGAGGAGCGCTTTTGCTTCGCCTCCGTGTAACTCACACGGCTCCCGGTTGCTTAGCAGGCAGGCACAACCCGACACGAGGTAGGTCTTTTCTTCCCTAGTCTTCCTAAGGGGGCACGGGCGTGGAGGCTTCTCCCTGAGAACATACCGGTTCACTTTTAATTCCTGGGGATGCCCGCATCCAAAAGAACCCGAAAAACGTTCTATAAGTGCCCCTTCACACGTTCTAAGAAACCCTGCGGGGCGGATTTCGACGCGTTCGGAACTCTCCTTGCGTGCCTGGTTGAGGCTGCAAAACTCCGAACGGCCGCTAGGGGGTCAGCGGAACCCAGCCGGAAAAGCCCCACGCGAGTTAGTACTGGCGCGAGGGGCGTGGCTTCGCCACCGCCGGCCGCCATTCAGCTCGCTGAACACCCTCTCACGCCTCCCGCTGCAGCCAATGGCTGTGCATTCCAAGGGCGGAGCCAAGCCTCTATTGAAGCCTCGCTTTGCCTTGCCGTACTGTAAATCCAGCTGCTGCTTCTACTCAACGCCCCAAACCGGAATGTGATTTGCAAGGAGAAGAGAGAAAAGTAGGTTTTTTTCTCCCTCTTTTCGCGGAGGTTTCAGCGTGTCAAGAATTCAGCAAGTGAACCTATTAATCGCTTGGAGGGAAAAAAAAATACAGGGTTGGTTGCCTTGTTTTGGTTTTTAAGGTTATTTCCTTTCTCTATGGTAGGTTTATCAAAGGAGCGCCGTGTAAACGGGATCAGCCGTTCATGGCTGCAGATCGGATTGGCGCTAGTCCAGAAACGGAACTGGGTTCAGGAGTTGCCAAGGAACTCTTTTAAAGTTTGGAAGCTCTCTAGCTGGACGCCTAGTTAGTTCCCAAGCTTGTCAATTCGGTTGCTGTTCCATTTTATTAATATGATTCTTTTTATTGCTCTTAAAGGTGCGACAGCAAATTTGGTGCGGTAGGGAAGATTTTTTTTTTTTAAAAAGGAGGCGCTACATTCCCTTTTCCTTTCTAAAATCCATTTTTTTTATATTTGACGTGTTAAAGCAGAATTAAAACGGCGCAGATTTGGAATTAAGGAAGAAGAAGAAAAGTAATCAAGGGGGGAAGAAATGTAGATAAAGTATTAGAAAAGAAGAAAAAAGATTCTAAAGAATATCCCGACATTTTCCAAAGTTGCAAGATTTGAGGGCAGCTGGGTGCATTTGCTAAAGTTTTCTCTCTCTCTCTCTCTCTCTCTCTCTCTCTCTCTCTCTCTCTCTCTCTCTCTCTCTCTCTCTCTCTCTCTCTCTCATAAGTGGGGAATGGATTTACAAAACTTAGGGTGTAAGTTTAGTAGAGGAACAGTTTCTCTACTTGTTGGTTTACTTTTCACAGAGTAAGGAGCTGTGCATGTTTCAGAGCTGTGCATTCATCATGTGCGATTTGAAATGATTTGTAACCTGTGTGAATGCAGCTACTTTCCGTTCATTAAACAGGAAGGTCTGTGCGGGAGCCTTCACCAGACCCTGAAATAAGATGCTGCTGCTTTAATAACCTGGATCATTGAAATAGCAATAGCATTTAGACGTATATACCTATTCACAGTGCTTTACAACCCTCCGTTTTACAGAGTCAATCTATTGCCCCCAACAATTTGGGTCCTCATTTTACCCACCTCGGAAGGATGGAAGGCTGAGTCAACCTTGAGCCTGGTGGGATTTGAACTGCCAAATTGCAAGCAGCCGGCAGGCAGCAGAAATAGCCTGCAGTATTGCACTCTAACCACTGGGGCTCATCTTTAATGTGATTCTGCATGCAGTATAATTTTTGAAAGCCTGTGTGAAAAGATCAACCGCCTGATACTTTTCCAGTTATCAGTGTTGGATTCTCTTCATGTTCTGTTTTTTGCTGGCTGACCTTTTTGCCTATGCAAATATGAGCCTAACAACATCACAAAAGCAAATTCAACCAACAGCAAACCTCATCCACAAACATTGGTATCAGGAACTAAAATAACATTCCTTCTGCTGACCTGTTATTCAAACAGTTTAGTTGGATGTGTGACTATTAAAAACTTGGATACATTTTAGGTTCTGTTTTGCTCAGCTGGCCTGATCCCCCAAGGTGTTTAGCTGCTCGTTATATTTTGCACTGAGGTTGTGAAGCAATTATGTGAAGGGTGTAGTTACAGAGTGGGAAATTGCTGTTTTAAACAATGTCTGTGGCATGATAAAAGAGAAGGCTATAATATTCAGACTCAAAACAAGTTTGTATTTGTGTTTCTGAAGCTGATCCGAGTCGAGGGGAAGATACTTCAGCGTAATATGGAAATTCAGCCCTTAAAAGGCTGCTTACTTTTCTCACTGCAATTTTTTATTGTGTGGCATGCACTGTCTTCCAGAATTTTTGTACATCCCATTGTAGTGGGATCCTTTTTCTGTGCAAGGAAAATAAATCTTTGCCTGTGGATAAAAATAGAATAACAGAGTTGGAAGGGACCTTGGAGGTCTTCTAGTCCAACCCCCTGCTTAGTCAGGAAACCCTATACCATTTCAGACAAATGATTATCCAATCTCATCTTAAAAAAAACCTCCAGTGTTGGAGCATTTACAACTTCTGGGTGAAAGTTGTTCCACTGATGAATTGTTCTAACTGTCAGGAAATTTCTCCTTAGTTCTAAGTTGCTTCTGTCCTTGGTTAGTTTCCACCCATTGCTTGTTGTCTTGCCCTCAGATGCCTTGGAGAATAGCTTGACTCCCTCTTCTTTGTGGCAACCGCTGAGATATTGGAGATATTGAAATTATAACAAACTTTATCTAATGGTCAGGTATATATTGTGAATACATTTAAATTTACAGTTAAAGAGGAATAATGACTTTGTTTTACAGGCCCTGACAATTGGCGTGTTTCTGTCTATCTTTTTTAAAAAATCTCACATTGATTTTTCAACAGGTCTTGGTGAAGGACATCTGCCTTGCTAATACTTGGAAAAAGCCAAAACATGAATGATTAATAAGGTAAATAACTTTGAATTGTTTCATAATTCTGATAGTTTTTTTTAAAATTTTCTTTGTTTCTATACATAGAAAAATACTTATTGATTATAATTTATGAGAATGGAGTGCAATAAGAAACTCTGAAAAAGAAAGCAGACATGATTTGAAAAACCTGGCGAAGGAAAGATAATAAGTAACCAGAGGTTCCTTTGTTTTAAAACCATTCAGTCTGTTTGCTGGAGCAACTTTGCTTTTCTCCTGATTGCAAACATTGCAGTTTAAATATTTACTGCATGGTTTTAGTTTTTACTCCCTCTGCCAACTTAACAGTTTGTTGCAGCATCTTGAAATTAACGTGCCCCATGCGTCTATGTAGTAAATGTATGCATTCATCATGGAGTTTAACATTACGATAAACTGTGTTAGCCATCTGGCCATCCAGTATAACATACAAACCATTTTTTAAAGTAGCAGTAACCCTGTTATCCTCCTTTGGCATCATCATTGTTATCTGGACTCCAAGCAGTTACATCCGGTGGATTCTGTACAGCATCCCATAAACCTTCCCTACGCAGGAGTAGACTGCATTTCATAGACCAGGAAACATAGTTTGTTCCATCCAACTGGGTTCTCATCGATAGGTTTGTTGATGGGTCGCTCGCCATCTTCTCCAGGATAGTAACAATCACTAATGAAAACAGCTGTCTGTATGCGGTATTGCGTATCAACACCAACTCTCCTTTAGCTACGTCTGGTACACTCTGGGTCCATAACCAGTGTTAGGTAAGCTCCCCGTTGGGAGAGCGAGTACATTCAGAGAAGCGTTGTGAGAGTGTCGTTGGAGAACACACAAACCAGCATACAGAGACACTGCAGTTTAAATAGGCTTTTACTTTCGTGGAAATAGAGGTATCAGAGTCCATCAAACAGTCCAAGTCATACATTTCAGTTAAGGGATAATCCAAATAACATAGTCCAGTATCTTATAATCAGTTCAGTACTCAAAGTTTGCTAGCAGTTGCAAAACTTACAATAGCTCATGGCACTTTCTAACAGCCAGCTTCCAAAACACTCAGATCAGATCAGCTCAGCTCAGCATCTAACAAAACAGAGAGCTAACAGTCATTCTGGTTCCCTCTTATGGCCAATTGAAGAAAACAGCAACCAATCACATTTTACAGTATGATTTAAAGAAACAGGTACAGCATTGCTATATGATTTATATATTGCCAACCCAACCGTTAGATTATATTCCTAACAGGGGAAGCTGGATTCACTTAACAATCACATTCGCTTCAGTTATTCACTTAACAACTGCCTTGTTTAGCAGTAGAAAATCTGGTCCAATTGCAGTTGTAAACCAAGGATTACCTATGTATAACAGGCAAGATCTAGTATCTTCTTTCTCATTAAAAACAGAAGTTGTGAAATTTCCTTTTGACAAATACAGTATTTCCACTTGTTCTTCTATTTGCATTGGAAACGAACAGAAGAAAAAGTGGCAATGTTATATTTGTCAAAAAGAAACTACACAACTTCTGTTTTTAATGAGAAAGTAGACAATGGCTCTCACCCGAGTTATATACAGGTAGTCCTTGATTTTTGAACACAGTTTGGACCAGATTTTCTACTGCTAAATAAGTTGTTAAATAATCATCCAGTTGTTAAGCGAATCACTGAAGTTAAATGAATAGCAACAGCACTTAAGACTTAGATACAGCTTCACAGTGCTTTACAGCCCTCTCTAAGTGGTTTACAAAATCACCATATTGCCCCCTGAGTCAACCTTGAGCTGGTGGGACTTGAACTGCCAAACTGCTGGCAATCACAAGTAGCCTGCAGTACTACACTCTAACCACTGCACCACCACAGACTCATATGGTTAAGCAATCTGGCTTCCCTTATTATCTTTGCTTGTCAGAAGTTGACTAGGAAGTTCAACCATTGTACATAAAGATATGTCAGTTACCAACTGCCTGAATTTTGATTATATGACCTTAGGGTCTGTTGTAACTCCAAATGGTTGTAAATTGAGGACTGATTTATAGATACATATAATTTACTAAGAAAACCATGGGCTGCAAGTCAAACTAGTCCAGGGGTAGTCAACCTTTTTATACCTACCGCCCACTTTTGGATCTCTGTTAGTTAGTAGTAAAATTTTCTAACCACACAGTAATGGTGATTTTATGAAAAACTAATGAAAATGTTTTTAAATAATACTATGACATTTTTAAAAAAAAGTCAATTAAATTTTAAAAAATGAAAGTACTTCAGTATCGGACAAAACCCCTACCGCCCATCATGAAAGCTGGAACGCCCACTAGTGGGCGGTAGGGACCAGGTTGACTACCACTGAACAAGTCTGTCCAGGATAGTTGAGTTTTTGATTAGCAGACATAAATTTGCATACTTTGGGCACGTAGTTGCAAGTAGGTGACTAGAAAAATTTTTTATACATCATAAGATTCATACACATAACAAAAGAGGAAAGCGATAGTGATAGAGATAGCAAGTGTTCATCCATGCAATGGCCAGAAATTGTGTCCAGCTCAGTATTAACTAAAATCTAGATTAAATTTACAGGCACAGACATTGCCAGGAATATGATACAGTGTAATGTGGTGTTTTTGTTTTTAAATCAATAGAAGAGGTGGTATTCAGCAGGTTCTGACCAGTTCTGGACAACCAGTAATGGAAATTTTGAGTAGTTCGGAGAACCGGTAAATACCACCTCTGATTGGTTCTGCCTCCATCTAGTTTCTGCCTCCCGAGTCCCAACTGATCAGGAGGGAATGAGGATTTTGTAGTAACTTTCCCCTGGAGTGGGGAGGGAATGGAGATTTTACAGTATCCGTCTCCTGCCACGCCCGCCAAGCCACACCCACCAAACCATGCCACGCCTACAGAACTTAGTAAAAAAAATTGAATCCCACCACTGAATAGGTACTCCTATTTAAACTGTGATTTACAGCTTAGCAAAGTCTTAACAGCCAATTATGGCTTATTCTACAAAAATGGATTCGCAGAATGTGTTGATGCAGCTGTAGTTTGGGGGCAAATAGAAACTTTTAATGGTATGTGAAAATGACCTTGGAAGGGGAATAAAAATGCTGCCTAGAGGATGATCAGATAAGGACGCAGCCTGCAGCTGAACAACTGAGTATAGAGAATTTTTTTTTTTTTTTTTTAGAAAAAAACCACCCTAGCTTATTTGGCAGTAAAAAGAAATGGTGGCAGGAGATTTATTCTTCCAGACTTGCAAGATTCTTTTATTGTAGCCTTATAATAAAGCAGAATTAGCTCACTTTGTTGTATTTCCTGTCTGGTCTGCTTGGGAGGCTGACAGAAACAGCTATGAGACAGTAACTTCACAATGCCTAATGCAAAAGAGTAAAAACAGGTGGTGCCAATTGATGAAACAATCCAGGACTTTTCTATGAGTGTTATCTGGGTTCATTCACTGCTTTTCTTCCTCCCCATGTCTCGAGCAGAAATTGTATCATGACCAATTGTGAAATGAGCAGGGACTCTTTGAGGATGGAGGGCGCCAGAAACTGACAGCTGACATATTACCACATAGAGTACAATAATAGAGTTGGAAAGGGACTAATAGGTCTTCTAGTCCAACCCCCTGCAGGAGAACCTATGCCATTCTGGACTTCCTTTGGGCTTGATGGGATGGATACAGAAATAATAACAGGATAACAGTTGGAAGGGAACTTGGAGGGCTTCTAGTCCAACCCATGTCCCAGGGAAGAAACCCTAGACCATTTCAGAAAAATGGTTGTCCAATCTCATCTTAAAAACCTCCAGTGTTGGGGCATTCACAACTTCTGGAGGCAACTTGTTCCACTGATTAATTGTTCTCACTGTCAGGAAATTTCTCCTTAGTTCTAGATTGCTTCTCTCTCTGATTAGTTTCCACCCATTGCTTCTTGTTCTGCTTTTAGGTGTTTTGTGGCAGCACCTTAGATGTTGAAACACTGCTATCATGTCACCCCTAGTCTTTCTTTTCATCAGATTTGTTGTTGCGAAGTCGTATCCACCCATCACAACCCCATGGACAATGTTCCTCCAGACCTTCCTGTCCTCTACCATCCTCTGGAGTCCATTTAAGCTCACACTGACTGCTTCGGTGACTCCATCCAGCCCCCCCATTCTCTGTCGTTCCCTTCTTCTTTTGCCCTCCATCGTTCCCAGCATGAGGCTCTTCTCCAGTGAGTCCTTCCTTCTCATTAGGTGGCCAAAGTATTTGAGTTTCTCAACTTCAGGATCTGCCTTCTAAAGAGCAGTCAGGGTTGATCTCGTCTAGGACTGACTGGTTTGATTGCCTTGCAGTCCAAGGGACTCACAGGAGTCTTCTCCAGCACCAGAGTTCAAAGGTCTCCATTCTTTGGCACTCAGCCTTTCTTATGGTCCAACTTTCACAGCCATCCGTTGCAACTGGGAAAACTGTAGCTGTGACTATACACACTTTTCTTGGCAGGGTGATGTCTCTGCTTTTTAGTATGCTGTCTAGATTTGCCATCATCAGATTAGACATGCACAATTCCTGCAATTGTTCTCCAATATAGGTGATAGCTGCTATTCCCCCTAGTCACCTTGGTTGTTATCTTTGTTGTCAGCTATTTTAATATCCTGCCGTTTAGATAGCTACCCTCCCAAAGCAGTTTGCAAGCAGGGTAAATTAGGGTCAATAAAACAGCAGTGAATATTGTTTGAAGGAGCAATCAATGAACAACAGCATTTTTGTTACTTGGCCGGTTAGTGGCTGTTGTGATTATGGGGAAGGGCCAGGAGAAAGAAGAATCTGGTTGAGTCAGTTTATTGCCTTCCTGCCTCTCTCTCCTGGGATCCTTCTCAAGGGCAGATAATGGGTGGAGGTGAAGGAAGCCACCCTGCCTTCCTACTCCTATTTTGCATCAAGTTTGGGCAAAGCTACCTTGAGTTGCAGAATTAAAATTGGGGATTGCTTCTACTGATGTCATGAGTCAGATAATTTACCAGTGTGGATTTGCACATCACGAGCTGCTAGAAAAGCACCGTACTTTATCTTAAGTCTGGAATTGGAAGCAGCCTTGAGTTTATCTGAAATCTTGATTCCTCCAGCCAAGTTTTAGCCTGTGGGTGGAATTTACAAATTGGGCTAACCCCTATCTGATGTCAAATCCCCTTGAAATGAGAAGAAGTGGTTAAAAGAATTTAGTTCTAAGCTAAAAGGAGGAAGAGGGAAGAGAAATTACTCAGTTCTGGGAAAGTAGAAAGTATGAGGAAGAGGCTGTAGTGTCTTTCAGAAGGGGTGGTGAAACTTCAGAACAAGCTTTCAAGACAGCGATAAAATATTCCTGGAGTTATTGCCCTGTGTGTTCCTTGAATCCTGACCACCTCGAAGGGCTGGCAGAACTGGACAATATACTCCCCAGTTACATGGACAAGCACAGTGTAGGAATTTTTGTTTTCAGGAAAGAAAGACACATACTGAGCAAAGTGAAAGATGGTATAGAACTGTGATGGCGAACCGATGGCATGCATGCCACAGGTGGCACACGGAGCCATATCAGCTCCAGCACACATGTCCATGCAGACCAGCTGATTTTTGGCCTTCCAGAAGGCCGGGGGAAGCCATTTTCGCTCTCCCCAGGAAAGCCTCCGGAGCCTGGGGAGGGGAACATGCACGCATGCATGGGATGGGTGGGTGGGTCGCGTGCACATGTGCAGGTGTGTGGGGAGGATTGAATTGCTGTGAGATAGCATGCACGCGGACAATTTTGGCACACCATAAGAAAAAGATTCATCATCACTGGAATAGAATATTATAGAGCCTTCCCTGCTTCCAAGCTTCCTTGGTCTCTCTTTTCCCACGCTCCCTTGAATAGCGGTTGAAAATGATTGCATGTTGACATTCTCTGCATTCCAGCTATTAGCATCTTCCTTAGAAGCTCCAGCTTCTAATAGGACCCTGGCAGAATTACCTCCTGGAAGGACCTGGATGGGTTTGGATTTAATTTTGGGCTTCTCCGTTTTTGTTTTTTTTAAATAGATTTCCATATTGGTGTAGTTTTTCCACCTCTTTTCTTTTCTTGGCCATCATTGTCAAGTATGGAGAAGCTTATCTTGGGAGAATCTTTTAACTTGATAAAGTTATCAATTTGTCCTGGTCACTCCAAATCCTGAACCCTATTTTACATGGTAGTGTAGGAGATGACAAGGCTGGGCCTGAGGGTGGGGTCAAACACATCATCAGTTTGGAGTCTCTACACCCCTGTAAGAACTAATTCCAGCTCCCCTTGAAATCCGTTGACTCTTATCTGGCGCCAATTCTCACTGACTTAGTAAATCTGATTTTTGTGTGTAGGTATCATAGAATAAAATTGCAGTGCTTTGAACTCTGTCCTGGCTCCTGATTTCTTCCACCTGACAGGTGTTTCTTGTGTAAGTCCTTTAAAGGTCTTAAAGTCATGCTTGTTGAGGAAAACTCACTTGGTTTGGCTCCCATATTATACTAGATTCTAATCCGTTCTTTGCCAATGATATTTCCACAGAACTAACTGAAATAGAACCAACCAAAATACAGGGTAATGTGTGAATCAGCTTCTGATAAGAAAGTTTTGAGAAACTTTCTCTAAAGTTTTGAGAAACAATTCTCCAGCTTTGGGTGAAGATTTAACATTGAAACCTTCTGTGTAGGAAGTCAGTGTTCTTCCACTGAGATAGGACACTTCCTAATGATTTAAGTTACTTGCAAGCTTTGATAAAAGGAGAACAACCACAGGTAAACAGAGTGTAGACTTATGTATCTCCAGAGATTAATTTCTTTGGAAATGCTCCTGTGCTTTGTTTTCATTTCTCCTTTATGTTTCTCAATAACAGATCAAAAGCCAGGCTCAGCTGTTACTAAAGGTAAAAGGTAAAGGTTTCCCTCGCACATATGTGCTAGTCGTTGCTGACTCTAGGGGGCGGTGCTTATCTCTGTTTCAAAGCCGAAGAGTCAGCGCTGTCTGAAGACATCTCCGTGGTCATGTGGCCGGCATGATTAAATGCTGAAGGCGCACAGAATTCTGTTACCTTCCCACCAAAGCTGGTTCCTATTTTTATACCTGCATTTCTCCATGCTTTTGAACTGCTAGGTTGGCAGAAGCTGGGACAACTAATGGGAGCTCACTGCTCACACAGTGCTAGGGATTCGAACCGCCCAACTGCTGACCTTTCTGATCGACAAGCTCAGCGTCTTAGCCACTGAGCCATCGTGTCCCTCTTACTCAAGAGTTGCCCCTAATTAAACTGTTGGAGCATATTGGTGTGGGAGAGGAATAACTCTTTTCCCTGGAGAACATCTGTAGAAGATCTACACTGGGCTCATTTAACTCAGTGGTGTCCACAGTCAAATGTTTTATTGTGTATGTACGCAATGCAATGGCTCAGTGATGAAAGATGCTGAGTTTCTCAGCTGAAGACTGACATCCCGGGTTTGAGACCTGAACTCTGCCCAATGGGATGAGTTCTCGTTCCTTGCTTCAGCTCCTGCCCACCTAGCAGTTCAAAAGCATGCAAATGCAAGTAGATCAATAGGTACCACTTCAGGGGAAGGTAACACATTCCATGTGTGTTTGACATATAGCCATGCTGGACACATGACCACAGAAATTGTCTTCAGACAATGCTGGCTTCCTTGGCCAAGAACTGGATATGAGTACTGCACCTTAGAACTGGACACAAGTAGACAGGGAAACCTTTACCCTTTACAATAATAGACCACTCTTTGTTGGGTTAACGTTTGTCAAGGTAAGGATGGTCCCAGAGTCTGCAAACGTAAACACTCAAAGAGCCATTTGGACCCATTTCCCACAGAAAAGAAAACACTGGGAGCCACAAAGGTCCTAACTGGAAGCCCCCTGTTCAATTCTGGAGCTGACCGGAAGTTCAGTTCCCCCACCATAGAGTCTCCTCCTAGCGCGGCGTACTTTTTCGTCTACCTGTCATAACTGAAAGCCCTATCAATTGTGGAGACAACTGGAAAACCCTCCCCTTGCCATAGAGTCTTCTCCTGGCACACTGTGCTTCTCTCCCCCCACCACCGGAAGCTCCTCTCAAAATTGTGGCACCGACCGGGGACGGAGCCGCAGCAGAGGGAGGAAAGAGCCACGTGCGGCTCCAGAGCCGCAGTTTGCTGACCCCTGTTCCAGACCAGTGCAAGTTTTTTATTTGCTCACTACTGAACATGTTTACTCAGAAACAAGTATTCTGATATCAATAAGCCTGATTTCCTCTCAAAACAATGTGCCTTAAATTGCAACCAAAGAGAAATAGGTAGCCAATGTACGATGCTACCTTATTTATTGGGTTTCTTCTATGCCAGCCATGAAGCTCAAATCCAATTTTTACATCCGCATGTGGGATGTTACAAAATGGATTTTTTTTTTTTTAAAGTGAAGCATTTTGCGAGATGTTGATGACTCGGAGGTGGCTAACTTTTCATTTATAGCTATTTTACGAGAAGTGGGTCAGAAGTCTTTATTGGAAAAAAGAACACTGCAAAGCATTGGGTAATGCAGTTTCCTTAATTGTAAAAAATGTGCATTCTGGTGAACTAAAATAGCCATCCCTATGGATTTTACTTTCCTAGTTGCTGCTGACTGTAGGGGCCAGTGCTCATCTCCGTTTCAAGGCCATTGAGCCAGCACTGTCCAAAGGCATTTCTGTGATCATGTGGCCACCATGATGTCACCGAGCACTGTTGCCTTCCCACTGAAGTGGTACCTATTTATCTACTCGCATTTGCATGCTTTCAAACTGCTAGGTTGGCCGGAGCGGAGGGGAGGAAGGGAGCTCATCACATGGTGCTCAAGTCTCAAACTTGGGCTGCCGGCTTTCTAGCTGATAAGCCCAGCCTCTAAACTGCTGAGCCACCGCATCACCCTATTCTGATGACATAAACTTACAAAAATTAACCCACAGGAGAAAATCATATGTTGTGTAAAAAGAGATGAGGACTAAGTAAATGCTAGTTTTTGCTATCTTGGTGTCTACACACATTCCAGCAATGCCTACAGTTGGCAGTTTTGAAATCTACCTATGTTGTTGGATGGTCTAGAGATCAGCAGACTTTTCAAGCAATGGGCATCCACAATATATGATGGGTTGCTGTGTCACCTACTTAAAAAGAAATCAGTTTCAGTTCAGTTTTCAGTTTTATTAAACTTGTATGCCGTCCTATTCCCAAAGGAACTCAGGGCGGCTAACAAACCGATAGGGAAAGGGGCAATACAAAGAGAACAAACAAGGCAAACAACAAAATACAAAAAACAGATTAAAAAACTCTTCAACAGTCACAACAAATTTGAGTGGGGCTGGGAACTCATCAGCCCCAGGCCTGCCAGAACAGCCAGGTCTTGACGGCTTTGCGGAAAGCCTGAAGGGTGGTGAGGGTCCGAATCTCCACGGGGAGATCGTTCCAGAGGGCCGGAGCAGCCACAGAGAAGGCCCTCCTCCGGGTGGTCGACAGTCGGCGCTGGCTAATTGATGGAATCCGGAGGAGGCTAATCTGTGGGATCTAATTGGTCGAAGGGAGGTAATTGGCAGGAGGCGGTCTCTCAAGTACCCAGGTCCGATACCATGTTTGAAAGCTCTCAAGATCATTATATGTCATAATGTTCCACCTATTGTATTCCTGAAATAGCAATAGCAGTAGCACTTATATACTTATATACCGCTTCACGGTGCTTTACGGCCCACTTTAAGCAGTATTCAGAGTCAGCCTATTGCTCCTAACAATCTGGCTCCTCATTTTACCCATCTTGAAGGATGGGAGGCTGAGTCAACCTTGAGCCTGGTAATGATTGAACCCCAGGCAGTCAGCAGAATTAGCTTGCAATACTGCACTTAGCCACTGTGCCACCACAGCTCTTTAAGATATTGTTGATCAGATAGTCCAAACAAGAAATATAAACCATGAGTTGATGCTACCTTTGTTGTAAGGTTACAGTAACAGAATCTTGCATGTTTGAAAGCACTTTCACCTTCCTTTACTTTTACTTTCCAGAAACATAGGGTAGGTCCCTTCCGAGATGCTTCCCACGCCCTTTTTTTGGGTGGACTGAGATACCTTTTGATTATCTAGGCCAGGGATGTCAAACTCTATTTCATTGATAGCCACATCAGGGTTGTGTTTGTCATCGGGGGTGGGGAGATGGTATGGCCAGGGGGTTCCACCACAAAACCGCGTTCGACTAAACCGCTCTCGACGAAACCGTGTAGCTGACGTCATCAAGAGGGCGACAACAGCGCGGAGACAGAAGCACGCTGTAAACGCTAAACCTAAAATTAACCCCTAAACCTAAACCTAACCCCCCCTAAACCTAACCCTAAACCTAACCCTAAACCTAACCCTTAACCTAACCCTAAACCTAATCCTAACCCTTAACCTAACCCTAACCCTTAACCTAACCCTAAATCTAACTCTAAACCTAACCCTAAACCTAACCCTAACCCTAACCCTTAACCTAACCCTAACCCTAAATCTAACCCTAATCCTAACCCTTACCTTAAGTTGAATCGGCTTGCTTTCAAAGCGCTATTTAAAGCGCCCTTCCTTCTCCGCGCTGGCTGTTGTCGCCCTGTTGATGACATCAGCGACGCGGTTTAATCGGGCGCGGCTTAGTCAAGCGCGGTTTTGACGGGTCACGTGGCCAGGGTGGGCATGGACAGCTTGATGTCACTCCTGTCAGGGGCGCCTGTGGGCCCAAGGGCTCTGCCAGTGAAAAGCGAGCTCCATTTTCAGCTGTGACAGCCTCTTGCAACCCTCTGCCAGTGAAAATGGAGCTTGGGAGAGCCTCACACAGCCCTCCTGAGCTCTGTTTTCACTGGCAGAGACACCACAGGCCAGTCCTTCACTGTTTCCAGGTCCTCAGGAAGATAATTCATCTCTTCCCCTGGGTGCAATCTTTTCACTGATGGTCATTTTCGAGACCTTGTAGAGCAGAGGTTTTCATACTTGGCAACTTCAAGACTTGTGGACTTTAACTCCCAGAATTCTCCTGCCAGCATAGTTGGCTGGAGAATTCTGGGAGTTGAAGTCCACAAGTCTTAATATTGTGAGGTTTGGGGACCCCTGTCATAGAAGAAGAGCACTATCTGCCATTCCAATCTACTTTAGAAATTTTGAACATCACAAGCAACTCACAAACGTTTCTAGCTACAAAGTTTAGTTTCCACTTAAATAGCCATTATGCCAGATCTAAGCACCCCGTGGACTGAATCCGGCCCTTGGGTCTTGAGTTTGATGCCCCTGGTCTAGGCTGTGGCTCTTCCTCTTTTCTTCAAGGTCATTCCAACATACCATTACCAGAAATTATGTAAGAAAAGCCCAAAGCTTCAAAAGATTGAGCAATCCGTCTCAAAAGATTTCTACCATTACCATTTTTGAAAATTTTATAAATACTGAATTTTGTAAGGACGTGTAGGCTATTTTGAGAGGCTGCAGTTATGAAATCTTGGAGATTGCAAATTTTATTAATCAGAACGTAAAATGCAGAAATACAAAGAAAAAGGAAAATAATGGGGAACGGGATGAGAAAGGGAAGAGGAAGAGGGTAAAAGCTAAAAGAAACAGAAAAGATTGACTTTTGACTCCTTGTGGCACAATAGAATAAGTTAATAACATCGAACCTCAACTTTTTATTTTTACATAATAATATATACTAGCCATTTCTATAATAGCAATCCTATCTGATTGGGGAAACCCAAAATCAAAGTTTCATTTTTTCCCCCTCAAGCACAAAGTCCAGAAGTGGTTTCCAAGTAGAAGGGATATTGCAATTATGAAAGTGTCCTACTGCTGACCCCTGTTAAGATTCCAGACATATTGTTTAATTTCTTCCATGTGAATGTTGCCAGATTGATGAGTGTAAGTTGCCTATGCAGACAAAATTATTATTGAGAACAATCATAAGCGATTATGTCTTCGGGAGCCTCTTGGTAGAAAATAATTTGGTCAACCCTTTTGCTGTAGAGATTATGCAATCTTCCTGTTTTCTCCTTTAATTGTGTTTTCGTTTTACCTGTAGACTTTCCAGAACCTGCTGATTGGAAGTCTAAGGAATTGTATGATAGGCATTATGCCTACCTGGGTTATTATTTCAAGATCCGCTGTTGCCACTTTGCCTGGAAGAGGAGGACGCCTCTACTCCAGATACGTTATCTCCCAAAATCAAGCATGGAAAAATCTGTTTGCCAAAGGTCGTTTAGGTTGGTCCCCAGCAAGCTGCAGTTGCAAGATCAATCACCACCCTTTCCCCCTGGGAAAAGCATTCCGACACACCTCCACTGAGGAAGAAGACTTCTCCTTCCATTTGACACCATCCCAGATCAACGAGGTCTTAAGGGCGAGCGAGTTGTCCTACACCGTCCCTGAATTTGATGGGAAAAATCCCAGCCCAGTATTGAAATTCGAGTCCAACCACCTGGCAGCCAATGTGCCGATAGAAGACCGCCGAAGTGCGGCAACCTGTTTGCAGACGAGGGGAATGATGTTTGGAGTCTTTGATGGCCATGCTGGCTATTCCTGTGCTCAGTCGGTTAGCGAGAGGCTGTTCTCTTACCTTGCCGTTTCTCTGCTGTCTCGGCAAACGCTGGAAGAGATTGAGATGGCCGTGGAATCTATGAAGCCGATTCTGCCTATTCTCCAGTGGCACAAACACCCCAACGACAGGTTCTTCCACGAGGTTGCCTCCGTGTACCTGGAAAAGCTCAGATATTATTGGCAAGACTTACTGAACTCGGACGCAGACCTTGGGCTGACGATGGAAGAAGCTTTGATCGGTGCTTATAAACGGCTGGATTCAGACATATCGTTGGAAGCTCAGGCACCTTCCAAGAACGAACTTCTGAAAGATATCGCTCTGCAGGTGGCTTTCTCGGGCGCAACGGCTTGCTTAGCTCATGTTGACCAGGCTCACCTGCATGTTGCAAATGCTGGGGACTGCCGGGTGATCCTGGGCGTTCAGAACCCCAATGGCTCCTGGTCTGCTTTACCCCTTACCCGAGATCACAACGCTTTCAATGTGTCGGAAATCTCGCGGTTGAAAGGCGCGCACCCATCTTCTGAAGGGAACACCCTCATTATGAACGACAGATTGCTGGGCGTCCTTATGCCTACCAGAGCTTTTGGAGACGTCATGTTCAAATGGAGTCAGGATCTCCAGCAGAGCATCCTCAACAACCACTGCAACCTGGAGGATTTAAACATCTACGAGTATGTCCCTCCGTGTTACCACACCCCACCTTATTTAACAGCTGAGCCAGAGGTCACTTACCACAAAATCAGGCGGCAGGATAAGTTCTTGGTTCTTGCTTCTGATGGCCTGTGGGACATGTTGAGCAATGAAGAGGTGGTCCAGCTCGTTGCAAACCATATAATGGAAGATGATGTCCAGAAAACTCAGCTCACTTTTAAGAAACCAACCAGTCTGGGGTATGTACAAGACTTGCTACTTCGGAGGAAGGTCCGTACTGCCCAGCCCTCTGACCAGAATGTGGCAACCCACCTTATCAGACATGCCATTGGCACTAATGAGTATGGAGAGGTAGACCAGGAAAAGCTAATGGCAATGTTGACTCTTCCCGATGACTTAGCACGCATGTATAGGGATGATATCACGGTTACAGTAGTCTATTTTAATTCAGATGTAATTGACAGATACTATCAAGAGGAGGAAGAAAGATCTTGAGTTACATGAATTCCAAGGGTCACTTCACTTCAAATTCCTTGAAAGATTCTTGCATGAGAGCCTCACCCATAAAAACTCTGTCCTGCCTTCAGGAGACCAAGTTTAGTTCTCTGTAAGCCACGAATTCCTATAAAAATCCATTCATTTTTGGCTTGTAAAATAATTTGGGGGCAATCGTTTGATTTTAGTGGAATGCTTGGGTTTTGTAGTCAATTGGGTGTTGGCAGGGGTGAAATCTACTTACCTTCGCTACTGGTTCGCAAATGTGAGGGCACGCACCATCTCCGTGCATGCGTAGGACCTTCCGTGCATGCGCTGAGCGTCAAAAACGGACGGGTGGGTGGGTGGATCCTGCTACCGAGTGTCCCTGCAAAGGTAAGTAGAACAGAAAGGGGAGGAGTCCACTATGCCACATGATTTAGATTAGCTAGAAAGCAGGAAGTCCTGCTTTCTAGCCAATATAAATCGCACATCACAGCTGATCGTCGGAAATACCAGTTCACCCAAACCAGTAGCATTTTTTTACTACCGATTCAGGCATACCAGTCCGAACTGGTAGCATATCACCCCTGGGTGCCGGGGAGAAACTGGTAATGGTTATTTAAGTAGAAACTAAACTTTTTAGCTGGAAACATGTGCGAGTTGCTTGTGATGTTCCAAATTTCTAAAGTAAATTGGAATGGCAGATAGTGCTCTTCTTCTATGACAGGGGTCCCCAAACCTCGCAATTTTAAGACTTGTGGACTTCAACTCCCAGAATTCTCCAGCCAACTATGCTGGCAGGAGAATTCTGGGAGTTCAAGTCCACAAGTCTTGAAGTTGCCAAGTATGAAGACCTCTGCTCTACGAGGTCTCCAAAATGACCATCAGTGAAAAGATTGCACCCAGGGGAAGAGATGAATTATCTTCCTGAGGACACTTTGGGGTGTAGTGGGGTTGGGGATTCCAATCCATACACACTGACTTGTTCTGAAAGGCAGAGGTGCTACTCCAAAGGGAACTTACTCTGAGCCTGTCAAAGAATTATATCCAATAATGCTTCTTTGCCACTGCATATCCATTTCCGCCAGGTCAAAATCCCCTGCCCCACTGGAGCTCCTTAAAGATACAGCTATTTTCATAGGGTTGTGGAGGATCAATGCAACACTTCCCCCAAGGCAAATCCATTTCTGCAGTGCTGAATTTTGTCTTCTGCTCACAAGACATTTGCAAAGGTTCCTGATGGCATCATCACCTTACATTAATACGGAAAGTTTCTTTCAGCTATTTAAACAGCGTCCATGGTACCAGTTTTCCTCCTTACCTTTCTGTTTGAAGGCCTGCAACCCCTTTTCGCCCTGAGTCCCCTCAGGGAAAAGGGCGGCATATAAATCCCAATAAAACCTAAACCTAAAACCTTTTCCTTCCTCACCTGAACGGCTACTGTTCATATACTACATCAATTACTACTGGAATACTCGTAGAAAGCACTTCAGGGATTTCAAACTCTTGTTGATTGCTTCTGCTACCATAGCAGTCTTACGTGAGTCTCTCTTGTTGTCTTTCAAAAAAAAAGCAGCTTCAGAAAGGATTACTGAAAAGGTAATTGAAAGACATTTTATAGTGCAAGGAGATAAGGAGATATTTGCACCCTTAGACCAATGCACAAAGCTGCAAACAAATGGCTTTAATTTCCTGGGAATGGACAAATATTGTGCTTTTTATTTATGTTTGATCTTTTCAAACACCCGTTGACTAACATTCTGTTTGATACCAGTCATGCATGAGTAATACACTGTGTTGATGACTGTTCTCTGAAAAAAAGCAGTGTTTTATTATAGTACACACTTGTCACTGTCTGATTCATGATTTTAGGGAAGTCTGCAACGCTGCATTTCATTTCCATTGAATGGTTTGCTGAGTTACACTTGGCATCAGGGATGAACTTCAAAACTTTTAGCAAGGGGTTCTCTGCCCAGTTGCTTGGTGGGCGTGGCCATGGTGGGCGTGGCCTAGTTGGCTTCCTGCACCACAGGAGGGGGCTTTTTGACCTCCCCAGGCTCTGGAGGCTTTCTTGGATCCTCTGGGAGGGTGAAAATGACCTCCCCGAGCTCTGGAGGCCAGAACAAGCCCATTTCCGGCATTCCCAAACTTCTGGTAGGCCCGTTGTTTGCCCTCCCCAAGCATCCACACATGCCCTGCACTTAACCTGCATCCAAAACGGGCCACGTGGGGATTCCTGGGAGGAGAGGAGTGGGGTGGGCGAGGCCAGCCAGGAGTGGGATTTGGGGGTTCTCCGAATTGCACAGCTAGAGGTTCTCCCAAACCTCTGCGAACCCCCAGCAGCCCAGCCCTGCTTGGCATTCTTCAACTTGCATTCCAATTCAACATAAAAACCGAACAGACCATTTTTTTTTTAATGGACATTTACAATTTTCTTTTAGGGAAATTTCAGAGCTTTTTGAATGACCAATCAGATAGCAGATATTTTCGGACTAAGCCCAGGGAGAATTGAAAGTCTTTAAATGACAAAGAGGAAGGAGTGGCTCAAATGAAGCAATCGAACAAAAGCTACAGAATGGTTGATTAAATTTGATGTAGTTAAGGGAAGTAGTTCATATCCTTGGTTCTAAAGTATGGCCTGTGGTTTACAGAAAAAGGGAACAAGTTGATTAAGAAGAATTAAGTAGGAAGGAAAAACACAAACCTTGTAATATATTCTGCTTAAAAATTCAGAAAAGGGGAAATGTTAGCATTTCCTTAATGTTAGCATTAAGCTAATAGTTCTAGCAGTTTGAACAACAACAACAAAAAATTAACAATAAAATATTGCTTAAAACAAGAATACCCAGTGGTGTGGGATTCAAATAATTTAACCGGTTCTCTGCCCTAATGACCAACTGGGTAGGCGGGACTTGATGGCCATGTGACTGGGTGGGCATGGCCAACTCAATGTCACTCATGTCAATGAGCATGAGTGTTGCAATGTAATAAGGGTTAACCAGAGAGGCAGTTTCTGTAAGCAAGGATTAGGCTAGAAACAACACCTTCCTGCCTTCCTTACAGAATTAGCCCTGTAAAGTGGAAAAAAACAAAATGATATTTCTTCCAACAATCAGTTCTTCGAACCGCTTAGAAAGTTAACAACCGGTTCTCCTGAATAGGTGTGAACTGGCTGAATCCCACCACTGAGAACAACTCAAGGTTGTGCATTTTATAAGTAATGTTGCTAAATATTATTGGACTACATCAAATTTACAGAATCATTTCTTTTAGCACAGGGAAAAGTCCAATGCAGCACTAGAACAGTCTATGCCTTTTCCCTAGACAAAGTTTTTCTTTGATCATCAGTTGCCTATCACCCAGCTAACAGATGGGATGACTGGATGTCATTTTTCTAGCAAGTGGAACTTTACCAGTAATAAAAGTAGGAGTTTTCTTTAACAAGACTTGTTAGCAATTGCTGCTTTAAAACTCATGCTTATTTTTTAAATTGCTGATGGGAAAAACTCTTTCCAGTTTTTGAACGGATTGGCAAATGATAGTTTGGATTATGTGCATTCTTCTTGTAACTATTTTGCTAGTTGCTACTTTCATATGTGGGAACAGACCAACATATCCTTGAATATTGGAGTATCAACAATTACAAAGCAGATTGGTGATCTTCTAAAACCAATCTCCAAAATAATGCAGGTTTTCTCAGCAAGATGTCTGTATTTTACAGTTAATTTCAGAGGAATTTGAATTGGAGACATTTTCCAGAATTTTCTCTAGTTTGAAGCTGGCCTGTGCCTGAGTTAAATATAGTTCAACAAGTTATATAAAAAAACCAGGATCAGCAATGTCAAGAAATTTCTAATCTTTATATGATGTGGTTACAAGATAACAGATGTTTTTGCTTCAAGAGGAAGCATATTTATTTATGCATAATGTTAATTTAACATAGTACTTCAAGCATTTTAAAATATTAACAAGTTAAAATGAGCTAGCACTGAGGTAAAAAGAGCATTTTTACATGTACGTACTTTAAAAATACGTTCACACACCTTTGTTATTTTTAAAGCTTATTCTGCTCAGGAATAAAGTATAAGATGATTGAAAGGGTAAGAAGTCAGTTTTTTCTTCTGTGCAAAATACACACTGTGTTTTCATGCCCAATATGGTATTTATTTTTAGATTTACATCCTGCTTTTATGCAATAACACAACAAAATAAACCCAATAACACAATAAAAAATAAACCAAGTAAACATAAAGAAGTAAATGGAGTTTGCAACTCTCTTGAACTGCATATTTTCACACCTTTTTCTAGCATGTACTTTTTCCAGTTTTCTAACTGAGGAACAGTCAGAAAGCATATAAAAACATGATGCCCGTCCAATCCAGAAAAAAAATATAAACTGGAATCAATTGTATTGCCCTCCGCTGATACCTATTCTGCCTCATGAGTTCAATGAAGAACGGTGATCGGTATATTCCTCCCACCTTCATTTCTCTCCAGCTGACGGTTTCCTTGCTCTAAATGGCTGGAGATGGATAAGTGAAGACAGAAAAGCTGGTTTAGCCCCCCCCCCCCCAAGTCATTAATGGACAGGTGATGACATAGCCATGTTCTGTGCTTGCTACTCTCTCCTAATACAGGTTTAGTGCTGTTCGGGAAGAGTGCTAAACTCGTGTCCAATACCTTGGTTGGCTCATCACAGACTCGGAGGAAGAATCCAATGATTAAGCTCCATTTTTCATTAGCTCCACCTGGACGTAGCAGTGTTGAATGTGGTCTGCAGCACCCAGAAGCAACTCTTGTGGTGAAGAAAAAACAACGCCTTTCCACCAAAGTAAAAAAATAATAAAAAAGTGAAATTCTTTACCAGAAAAAGAGAGAGAAAACCTGTAATGCGCTCAGTGACAGAATCAACAATATAAAACTGGAAGTACCCAGCTTTATTTCAAGGTAGCAATAGCAATAGCAGTTAGACTTATATACCGCTTCATAGGGCTTTCAGCCCTCTCTAAGCGGTTTACAGAGTCAGCATATTGCCCCCAACAACAATCCGGGTCCTCATTTTACCCACCTCGGAAGGATGGAAGGCTGAGTCAACCCTGAGCCGGTGTGATTTGAACAGCCGAACTGCAGAACTGCAGTCAGCTGAAGTGGCCTGCAGTGCTGCATTTAACCACTGCGCCACCTCGGCTCAAAATCAATCTTCCATGCAGCTTAGCCTCAGCAGAGGGACTATAAAGCAGCAGTGTCAAACTCAAGGCCTGTGGGATGCTTAAATCTGGCCCATCAGGCTGCCCTGGAAACAGTGAAGGGCCAGCCCGCGGCACCTCTGCCAGTGAAAACAGAGCCCAGGAAGGTCATGCATGGCAGCAGGAGGCCGTCGTGGCGGAAAATGGAGCTCAGGAGGTTACAACAGGTTCCAATGATAACATACCTTCTGTATCACTTGTAGAAATAATTTCTTCTTCTTAGAATTAGCAATAGCAATAGCAATAGCAGTAGACTTATATACCGCTTCATAGGCCTTTCAGGCCTCTCTAAGCGGTTTACAGAGAGTCAGCATATTGCCCCCAACAATCTGGGTCCTCATTTTACCCACCTCGGAAGGATGGAAGGCTGAGTCAACCCTGAGCCGGTGAGATTTGAACCGCTGACCTGCTGATCTAGCAGTAGCCTGCAGTGCTGCATTTAACCACTGCGCCACCTTGGCTCTATTGAGTTATACCGATTCAAGCATAGTTTCCCATTACATACAAACACCTACTCTGCAGGATTCAAAGGAAACTGTACCTTATCTTCTCAGCTTTTATTTAGAGGTTCACCGACAAATGCGCGCACGACAAATGCGCACCGACAAAACCGCAGCAAGAAAACCATGATGTCAAAATCGCACCCACAACAGCGTGCCCACAACAGCGCACCGACAAAAGCACGCCATCAGCAAACAACGTGAAAACAACGTAATAACCTAACCCTAAACCTAACCCTAACTCTAACCCTTACTTTAACCCTAATCGCACTTTTGTTGGCGTGCTGTTGTCAGCACGCTGTTGTCGGCGCGATTTCAACGTCGTGGTTTTCTCGCCACGGTTTTTTTCGGCACGCATTTGTTGTGTGTGCATTTGTCGGGTCACGTTATTTAGACACTAGCTGGATACCTGTGCTCTGCTATGAAACTATGTGATCAAGCCCCTTCTCTCCTTCAGGCTTGCCCCTCAGAAGCCTCTACTATCTTATCCCCTTCTCTTCCTCAGTCTAATCCCTTACCATCAGAGCGGTTTTTTTAGGCGGGGAGGGAGAGTAGAATGTCTAAAGGGCCATCTCCTTCAACCTCTAAGTATTAACATTTGGAGACAGCTTGTTCTCTTTTGTTCAAGGGGAGATTAGCTGGACCTTCTCAAGAGATGTTCTCCTGGCTCAAGCAAAGGGTACACCAGATCCAACAGAGTTTCTATCACAGACCAGGAATTGAGTCTGATTCTGTTGGACTCCAGCCTAAGAACATGGATATATTGAACTTCCATTACAGCGTCAAGATCCGGAGCCATCCTGCTTCTACATAGAGAAGGGTTCAACTTGGGATCCAACCCAAAACCTGGCAAAATCTCCTCTTTGAGCAGGCTTGAAAAGGACATAGCAAGGATCTGCCACAAGATGTCACTCTTGACTTTGGCATGATAAAATCTAGGGCAACTATAGGTTATTTCTCTCCTCCAATTCTAAACCAAAAGTTTTGCAAGTTAAATGGTGAGAAGTTCATTCTAATGTACATCCGGTTTCAGAATGTGCTAAAACTCTTAAGGAAAACAGATCTCACTTGTACTGGCTATCTTCAGTAAGATAAAGGTTCCCCTCGTACATATGTGCTAGTCGTTCCCAACTCTAAAGGGGGTGGTGCTCTTCTCTGTTTCAAAGCTGAAGAGCTATCGCTGTCCAAAGATGTCTCCGTGCTCATGTGACCGGCATGACTAAATACCAAACGTGCACGGAACACGGTTACCTTCCCACCACAGGAGGTCCCTATTTTTCTACTTGCATTTTTACTTGTTTTCGAACTGCTAGGTTGGCAGAAGCTGGGATAAGTAAGGGGAGTTCACTCCATTATGCAGTGCTAGGGATTTGAACCGCCGAGTTGCTGACTTTTCTGATCGGCAAGCTCAGCGTCTTAGCCCCTGAGCCACCGCGTCCCTCTTCAATACATCTAGATTTAACTTACAATACATCAATTCATCTAGATGTATCTTCAATACATCTAACCAAATATTTGGAGCAACAAGCAGAGAAACAAAGGAACGTTACAGAATGCTTGTAAATGCAAATATTTATTTTCTTACTTCATTTTTTTAGTTGAGACCATTTCTGTTTTGGCAGTTGAACCAATAAGCTCAGCTTATGAATGTTTCATTCATAGGTAACCATTTCTTTGCTTGAGTAAACTCTTGATTGTAAACAGTCCCAATTGACCAACTATGTTCTTTTTTCACTCTTAACTTGACCAATTTTAAAATAACCGGTGCCTAAAATAACATTAGCTCCTCTTCTGCTTTTGCAAAGGGACTCTTTATACAACTGGAATAGCCGCAACCTTTGGAAAGTTTTTAATTTTTTTCCCAACTTCCTCCTATGGAAATCAGCCACGATTGGAAAAAGTCCAAGATTTTAAAAAGGTAACAGCTCCTTCAGGTTATGCTCAGCTCCCAACGAGATGAAGAAACAAAGAAGATACAAAACAGCCAGAACCCATAATCTGAATAGAATAGAGTTGGAAGGGACCTTGGAGGTCTCCTAATCCACCCCCTGCTCAAGCAGGAGACCCTATACCATTTCAGATAAATGACTGCCTAGTCTCTTCCTAAAAAATCTCCAGTGATGAAGCACCTACAACTTCTGTAGGCAAGCTGTTCCACTGGTTAATTGTCCTCACTGTTAGGAAGTTTCTCTTTAATTCCAGCTTGCTTCTTTCCTTGGTTAGTTTCCATCCATTGTTTCCTGCCCTGCCCTCTGGTGCTTTGGAGAATAATTTGACCCCCCTCCTCTTTGTGGCAGCCCCTCAAATACTGGAATACTGCTATCATGTCAGCCCAGTCTTTTTATAGACTAGTCACTAGCCAAACCCAAAACCTGCAGCCGTTCTCCAATCTGCAACTGATTGCTGTAGTCACCAAAGAAGGAGACAAGCAGGGCATTGGATAAACACATTTCTGGAGTCGCACAATGTGCTAAGCTTTACTAAATCTTGCTCGAGTTTGGCTTAGCAAGCCAATGTGGTTTCTAAAGGCATCGTTCACCATTTAGCATGCTGTGTAAATCCAGGCAATTCCGTCTTAATCCAAAGGCCCTGGATCAGACTACAGTAAAAGGCTTACTGCATGATGTGAAGTCAGCCAGGTTGTTTGATTCAATGAGATTCAGTGAAGCAAACATGAACATTAAAAACTTGCCCAAGGAAAATAGCAACAGAGCCCTCTGATCTTTGGATGAAACGGCTCAAAGGAACTTTAATAAAATCCTCAGGACTGCAACCAGTTGGACGAGTGGCATAAATTTGCCAGAGCAAATTTCCAGGTTGGTAGTGCTGGAAACTGGTAGAAGTGTATCAGTGGTAAGATTCTGAGTAGTACTTACTTCAGAGGTGGCATTCAGGCGGTTCGTACCAGTTCTGGGGAACCGGTAGCTGAAATTTTGAGTAGTTCGGAGAACCTGCAAATACCACCTCTGGCTGGCCCTGCCCCCATCTATTCTCTGCTTCCCCAGTCCCAGCTGATCGGAGCTGATCGGAGTCCCAGCTGATCAGAGTCCCAGATGATCAGCTGGGTCTTTTTTTGTGCCCTGCACAAGAGCTGGAAAGCAGGTTAGTGGGGTGGAGAGGGAATGGGGATTTTACAGTATCCTTCCCCTGCCACGCCACCAAGCCTTGCCCACCAAGCCACGCCCGCAGAACTGGTAATAAAAATTTTTGAATCCCACCACTGACTTTTCCAAAATCAAATGAACTAGGTTCCAGATGTTCTTGCTTTGACTCCTGAGGCAGGAAATTCTACAATCAACTCTCCCCAAGAGTTATAAAATAATCAAATAAAGGAAATAACTAATACAGGTAGTTCTCAACTGAGAACCACAACCACAACGGAGCCCAACATTTCTGCTGTTAAGCAAGACAGTCGGTAAGGGAGCTTTGCCCCCTTTTACGACCTTTCTTACCACAGTTGTTAAATGAATCACCCTAGTAACATGGTTGTTAAGTGAATCTGGCCTCTCCATTGACTTTGCTTGTCCAGAAGGTTGCAAAGGGGAACCACATGATCTTTCAACACTGCAACCATCATAAGAGATAACAGATTAACAGAGTTGGAAGGGACCATGTAGGTCATCTAGTCCAACCCCACCCCTCCGTCCAAGCAGACTCTACACCATTTCTGACACATGGCAGTCCAGTCTCTTCTTGAAAGCCTCTGATGATGAAACTCCCACAACTTCTGAAGGCTTCTATTCCATCGGTGGATTGTTCTCACTGTCAGAAATTGTCTCCTTATTTCCAGGTTGAATTTCTCCTTGTTCAGTTTCCATCCATTATTCCTTGTCTGGCCTTTAGGTGCCCTGGAAAATAGCTTGCCCCCGTCCTGTCTGTGGCAGCTCCTCAAATATTGGAAGACTGCTATCTTGTCTCCCCTGGTCCTTCTCTTCACTAAGCTAGCCGTGCCCAGTTCCTGCAACCGTCCAGTTCCCTAATCCTCTTGGTTGCTCTTCTCTGTACTTTTTCTAGAGTCTCAACATCTTTTTTATAGTGTGGTGACCAAAACTGGATGCAGTACGCTAGGTGTGGTCTTACTAAGGCTTTATAGAGTGATATTAGTACCTCACTCGATCTTGATTGTATCCAGAGGTGGGTTCCTACCAGTTCGCACCTATTCGATAGAACCGGTTCGTCAAATCTACCGAACCGGTTAGAAGAGGTTCCACCAGTGGACCTGGAAATCAGGCCACACCTACAGAAGAGGTTCCAAAAAATTTTGAAACCCACTACTGGACCTTTCATTACATAATTGGTGTTTTCTTTCATACTTTTGGATTTCTAATTTCTGTTTCCGTTAGTTGGCAATTGCTAAAACCAATCCCACGTGAAAAAGTATTCAAAGCCTTCTTGATTTTAATTGTCAATTTATTTATTCCTGCACATTGTAATATTTATTCATTTACATATCTCTGTTTTTCCACTGTTGTGCAAACACAATTCCAGCAGCTGCTAACATGTGTAAAATTAAATATATATTATACTCCCTTTCAAATAGCCAACAAAATATTTCTGGTTTTAATTCCATATCTTGCTTTACAATTGCTTCTAACCACTAACTTTGCATAGCTACTTGGATCGACCTAAGTACTAATTCATAATTTCATATCTGGTCACATGGGCGGCAAGCCACTCCCATCCAGTCACATGGGTGGCAAGTCACTCCCACAAAGGAGGCCATACCCACAGAGTAGGTTCCAACAATTTTTGAAACCCACCACTGATTGTATCCCTCTGTTAATGCAACTTAGGATCATAAATCTGAGTCAGTTGTCAAGCTTCTGAATTTTGACCATGGGGATGCTGTCATAAGTGTAAAAAAAACGGTCTTAAATCACTTTTTTCAGTGCTATTGTAACTATGAACAGTCACTAAATGAAGTGTTGTAAATCAAGGGCTACCTGTAACGTGTTTCCCTTCCGGAGCTGCCAATGCCAGCTGCTGAGATGCCTTTTGCAAAATTCCATATTTGTCCGAAAGAAAGAAAAAAATACACAGTTGACTGTGTGGATAGCAAAAGAGATAGTTGGTTAGCATCCATTCAGTCCGGTGCATTAGAATTTCCTATCTCCTTCCCAGGGTCTGTTGAACCGCTAAGATAAAGAATCTGCAGCAAGAAAGGGAAAAAAAAGGAGAAAGACAGCATAAGGTCAACGTGCAAAACAAAATGTTCCCCGCATGGCGAGTTTAAAAATATTTTGTTTTATTTTGGGGCACAGCTTTCACTACAGATTTCGTTTGACATTTTCAGTTGGTGAGAAGACACACTGTATTTCAAAAATGGAATAAATTACACAAAGCAGAAATTAAAGCAGAGCAGCCATGTTACCCAGAGAGGTGAACTAAGATGCTGTGAGTTATTTAAGTTATAATCTTGCCCACTTGGACTTTGAAAATATGGCACCTGCGGCATCTCAAAGAATATTCTCTGTTTGCCTACCCCATTCTCACTGCCCCCCAAAAGGAATGCCTAACAGACCTTAACAAGACAGTTAAAGGAAGTGGGGGATGGATTTATGAGTCCAGAGGAGGGGGTTAAATGTGAGAAAGAGAGGAAGAGTAACTCTGCCTTAATTCCACTAAGGCAGGGGTCGGCAACCTTAAACACTCAAAGAGCCACAAAGGTCCTAACCGGAAGCCTCTCATTCAATTCTGGAGCTGACTGCAAGTCCGGTTCCCCCTCCATAGAGTCTCCTCCTAGCGTGGTGTCCTTTTTCCTCTACCTGTCCTAACCAAAAGCCCTATCAATTGTGGAACTCACCAGCGACAGGGAGCCACAGCAGAGGGATGAAAGAGCCACAGGTGGCTCCGGAGCTGCAGGTGGCCGACCCCTGCACTAAGGGTAAGCCAACTTGGTACAGTGATGAAGGCATCAGGTCAGAAACCAGGCTGTGAGTTACAACAATGTCTGTTCAAAGTAACAACAGCGCTGGAAAAAAAAATGACTTAGGACCATTTTTCACACGACAGTTGCAGCATCCCCGTGGCCATGTGATCAAAATCCAGATGCTTGGCAACTGATTCGTATTTATGACAGTTGCAGTGTCCTGGGATGATGTAAGCATCTTTTGCGACCTTCCGACAAGCCAAGTCAGCGAGTGAAGCCAGATTCACTTAACAACTATCTTGCTAACTTAACCATTGCAGCGATTGACTTGGCTAGAGAGGTCGTAAAATGGGGCAAAACCTACTTAACAGACGTCTCACTTAACGACATAAATTTTGGGCTCAATGGTGGTCGTATGTCAAGGACTACCTGGGCTTCCTAATTCAGCTCGTGCTCCTTAATGGATTTGGTTCCGGGGCTCTCCCCATTCTATTAAGATCCTTACGTCTGTTCTAAATTGCTGTCCTGAAGGCATCTCCGGAAGAACCCATCCCAAATCATATTGCCCACTTAATGTAATGCAATTTAAAATAGATTTTCCTGCCAGCTTTTCCGCAGAGCTCCTCTCGCTGCTTTCATTGCTGGCTTCTAATGAGGACTTCCGATGGTTTCCCCTGCTGATTCATCTTTTATTCATCCTGCCAATGAAAAATAAGGGAAGCCAACAGAAGGTAATTCAGTTGGAAAGCAAAGGAAGCTTGAGAAATGTCCTGCTTCAAAATGAACAGCCTTTGGTTCTGCTCTGTTTACTGATTTTTCTTTCTTTCTTTTTTGCAAGAGAGCAAAAAAAAAAAAAAAAAGTTTTTGTAAGATCCTGAAAAGTCATTTCAGGAAGTTTACAAAACCAAAAATCCTAACATCCGGGGTGGGGGTGGGGGAAGAGAAGTGGGCTATTTTAATCTATGTGCATGCTGCTGTTTAAAATTAGATCCTGAGATTTGTATTAGACAATAATAATACATCAGATGGTTAACTGTTTGCTGTTCATTTATGACCACTAAAATCTTTCCTAATGAATGGGATGGGAGAGAGGCAGAGAAAGAGCAGACCAGAATGCAGAAAAGATAAGGAAAAGTTATAATTGATGGACAAGGAAGCCTGTTCCTACCCCCAAACACATTTATGAAAAATTCTGGCACTTGGAGGACATTTCAATAACAAACTCATGAAATTAATCTCCAATCGGTTTCAATCCAGCTAGGAAACTTGGCTTATTTTCACTGTTGGAGAGAGAATAAAATTGGACTTGCTTTTAATCAGATAATGGATTCCCACAGAAAATGTTTAAAAAGAGGGAAGAACTTGGAGCATACAGAGGGTTTTGGTTTGCTCACCAGTAAGATTTGATGAAAAAAAGGACAAGACGACCATTGCATATGGTTGAAACAGGTTCTAATATCATGTAAATTGGCACTTGCTGCTTTAATGCCACACTCTGTGTTATTATCTCTTACAGTTGCCTGTTCTGACCGAGGCTTCCCAAGAGCATGAAGCAAACTCCTGGTCCTGACAAAAAACCCTATTATTAATTTACTGTGAATTCTGCTCATTCACATCCAGTCTCTCAAAGGAGGATTTACAGTCACAGACCTTATCTGGCTTTGAGAGCTGCCAGGCCAATATCTGCAAAACTTGGCAAGGAGTCCTGAACAGTCACAAACCAGTTAAGCAAACTAGTTGTCTTCTGCAAACTCCACTCCCCTTTTGCTCCTCTTTTATTTCCTCTGGGAGGGGCCATTCATCATCCACCTATAGCCTTACCCTCAAGTCGATCCCTGTTCTTTAGCTGTTCCCTTCATCTGGAAACTGCGCATGCGCACACTGGGAACAGGCTCCAGCTGTTCATCTGCTCCACTGATGTCTGATTCCGAAGGCATCTGATAACTGGCATACGGCTCAGGCCCCCTCTCTCCCTCCAACACAGAGCCCTCATCAGAGCCTTCCCCAGACTCCGGGACTGGGTGATGTTCCTCCCCAAACTCCTCACTGCCCAAATCTGCTGCCAGCTCTGCTGGCAGGTCCCAATACTGGCTAGCACTTTGATTGGAAAGGAAATCAAATGTGACTCTTCCTAGTATTGCAAAGGAGAGCCAATATGACAAGCTTATTTTAGCACACACGCTCAAAAGCCCGATTGGGCTTATTATCTGGGGAGATCTTATTTTTGGAGAAACAGGGTAATACTTAAAGTACATTCCTGTTGTTGATGGGTATTCTCCTGTACCTCCATCTCATACTTTCTGGACATGCGCAATCCTCACCGAGTTGTTTTTGAGACAATTCTGCCCCTCGAGTGTTTCCCTCAAGATACTTTGGAGTTCAGATGTTGGACTTCCCTTCAACTGAACTCTTCTGCGAGGCTGGACCAGTTCTAACCCTCAACATTCAGAGGCCTCAGATGATGATAACATTATTCTTTGTGAGCATCAATACTCTTTCTGTTTCCACTTCTGCGGCTGCACTTGCTGCATCTGAATTTTCTATTTAAAAAGTAATTGGATAGGCTTATATTTCCACTCAGCTACAAACTGAAAGGAATGGCTATTTCCTCTAACCTTTTGTTAAATGCTATTTCAATTCTCAACTTTTTTTGGGGGGGGGGAGAGGGAATCATTAATCATAAATGAAGGAGGATTACTTTTCCTTTTTCAGTGTCGGTATCATCTTTACATTTGCTCACCGAACTCATTATAAGTTATTTTTGAACATAGTAAGGCTTTGTGATGAGATGCATTTATTCTGGGCCGGGAAGACATCTATATTTAGAAGCAATGGACCATTTAAGAACAAATATCTCATCTCATTATGATCAGTTAAAAGTATAGCATGAAAAACAGCCTGGCAGCCATTCAGCCAAGGACATTTGAGAGTAGGTGTTAGGGGACTGAAAGCCTTCCCGGCCATTTATTTACTTGCCAAAAATCCCCAAAAAGAATTTACAATTTTTTTTAGGAAGGAAGGTTTTTGCTTGGATCCATACTCCAAAACGTTGCTAGTGCAACTAAGATAAAAACTAAAATTGATTTCATTGCATTTCTACTGAATTAAAATGAATAATCATTAACCGAATTAATTTCCAGTTGTGTCTTTGAGTTACAGCCTACAAATCAAATGTTGAATTACCCTCTCTGCAGTGGTGGGATTCAGCCAGTTTGCACCTATCCGGGAGAACCGGTTGTTGGAAGAAATCTCATTTTGTTTTCTCCCACTTTACAGGGCTAATCCTGTAAGGAAGGCAGGAAGGAAACTCTGGTGTTGTATCTAGCCTAATCTTTATTGCCCTGCTTACAGAAACTGCCTCTCCAGTTAACCTTTATTACATTGTAACAGCTAAGGCGAAGCGCCCATCGACCTGAGTAATGTTGAGTTGGCCACACACCCCCAGTCACAGGACCACCAAGGCCCCACCCCCCCATCCAGATGGCCATTATTTGAATCCCACCACTGCCTCTATGTATATGCTTGCTGTTATGGGAGTAATAAATAAAAGGGAGTAAGATTGTATTGCTAGAAAACCAAGCCACTGCATGTCCAGTATATGTCGGATAATGAAGAAAAGGCAGATCAAAATCTATCATGGTTGCTGCTGAAATTGGAAATCATTTAAAAAGAAATGGAGAAAGCAAATATGACAGCTCAGGATAAAACTTGCAAAGCAATATCACCAGAACTGAAATTGAACATATTTGTAACAATGCTAAATGCTGATTAGGTAAAAGTAAGATAAAACTATAACTTAACTCATTAGTGGCTATAGTAAAATTATTTCAGAGGGTGGGGGGTGTTTGTGTGTTTTGTAAGCTGCCTAGAATTACTTAGGTGAGATGGATGTTGTAGAAATAGGGAAGGAGGGAGGGTGGAAGGAAGGAAGGAAGGAAGGAAGGAGGGAGGGAGGGAGGGAAGGAAGGAAGGAAGGAAGGAATTCCATGAGGAAACCTCAAATATCATCCAGTGAAATCCAAGTGTTCAGCTTCAGTGTTTGCAAATACAACTGAGCCTTTCGGCCTGGAAAAGTTTAAAAAACGAGGGCAATAAAATTGTGTTTTTCAGAATTCATACTGATAGCCAGTTAGAACAGTATATAAGAAATATTACTGTTACTGGAGCAAATGAAATACTGTGATGAACAAATTGAGCTTGCAAGATTATGGACCTAAACATTCATTGTTATGCCAACTGTAACTTGCACTCCTAATGCCATGCTAAAACTAAGTCATCAAGAGTTTGGAAAGTTAAAACTTACTGGACTTGACGCCACTAATTTTGCAAGACTTCTCTTCTTGGAACAGCAGACACTTACAATCATGCCTTCGTGCCTCTTGCGTTTTTGTCAATGATCCAAACCATCTGACTCAACACCTACTTGATTAGCCCACAATATTCTATTCAACAAAAGTAATGATGATAAGAAGAGCCAGATTGATACAGGGGTTAAAGCATCAGGCTGGTAACTCGGAGACCGTGGGTTCTAGCCCCACCTTGGGCACAGAGCTATCCGGGTGACCTTGGACCAGTCACTTTCTATCAGCCCTAGGAAAGAGGCAATGGGAAACCACTTCTGAAAAATTCTTGCCCAAAATACAGGGACTTATCCAAGCAGCCTCTGAGAATCAGACATGAGTGAACAGAAGAAATAAAATGATGATAATGACAGTAAACTATAATATTCAAGTGGGTTGTGGAAAGGGAAGTTACATAGTCACCAACCCATCTTTCCCTCAAAACGGGGGTGTCCAACTCAATGCTTAGATCTGGCCGCCTTGGAAGCAGCAAAGAACTGGCCTGTGGTGCTTCTGCCAGCAAAAACGGAGCTCAGAGGGCCATGTGTGCCCCCCCCTCCATTTTTGGTCACATTGGCCACCTACAGCCCTCTGCCAGCTCCATTCTCACTGGCAGAGCCCTAGCAAAACAAACTAAAATCAAAAAGAGAAATGTTTCTCCTTTTGCATTTGAGCATGCAAGAAGGGACAGGAAAGGAGAAAGGGAAAGACAAATAAAAAGAAGGGAAGATGGGAAGAGAACAAGGAAGGAAAAATAAGGAAAGAGGGGAAGGAAGAAGATGTCATGCCTGCAAGCCATATTTTCCTTTGGATTTCAGGCTGCCACACTTTCTACCGTCTACTTTCTATTGTGGGAAAAAGGGAGGGGGGATTATACAGAGTTGGATGATATGTAGCCATAATAACATTCTTCTTAGAAAGGCAAGGTCATCTTTGTCTCTGCACCTGTCCGGAACTGGATGGGTGGAATCTGTCCTAGTGGCAGTGGAAGATTGGCCCATGTGATGGACTTGTGAGTGTTGGGTCTTGAAGTTTCAACTGGGTTGGAAAACCTGGAAGCTTTCAGATTCGGGTTTTCCCAGATGTGCCAACATGGCTCTTTTAATAAATTGGAACTTTGAGGAATCCTTTGCCTTGGACTCTGATTTAATTTTGGATGCTATTTGGAACCCTGACAGAAGAAAGGAGAATGAAGAGGGAAGGAAAAAGGGAAGGAAGGAAAGAAGGAAAGGAAGGAAGGAAGGAAGGAAGGAAGGAAGGAAGGAAGGGGATTATATTGAGAGTGAGGGAGGCTCTGAGGGAAATCTTACCTTAGCACTTGCTCAACACAGGTGCCCCTGACACGAATGACATTGAGCTGGTCATGCCCCCCCTTCGATCAAACACAACCCTGATGTGGCCCTCAATGAAATTGAATTTGACACCCCTGCCTTAACACATCTGTTATGGAGGCTGAAGGCACAACTTATGGTGACGTAGACCAGATCGGCCAAAAGATCTACAGCAGTATTTTTCCAACTTGGCAACTTAAAGAGGTCTGGACAAGTTGCCAAGTTGGAAAAATACTGCTGTAAGGAATTACAGTAAAGAAAAAAAACTAGCTTTATTGCAATTTCAATGCATATCAGAGCTGATCCAGCAATACATTAGCTCCGGCCTGAAACAAGCCAGCGTTGTAAGGTCATAGAGGTATGGTTGTGAAGTTGAAGTGCCTTAAATATAACTTCTGAGCAAGTAACACGGTGCATCCCTTGTAATTTATAGCTGTGTAATTTCTTTTCAGCACCAGAGGTCTTGACTCCTTCCCGGTTTCCCTCTTAGACCAAGCCATCCCTATCATTGAAGATACAACTTTCCTCTTAAGTACTTGCTCTAAAGTAAACAAGGCAGTGGAACAGAACAATTAATAGCAACACTTATGCAGGGAGCCAACTGTTCTTGCTCTGAGAATGATTTAACGAGAGTTAAATATAAAGCGTGCGCAGAATAGGTCTCTGTGCAGAATTTCCCAGTAACCAAGAAAGCCACGGCATTTTGCCAAGAGTTCTGTTCAAGCGGATAATTGGAAAGATTGCTGGGGATTCTGTGCAATGATGGAAGGGAAACCATGGGATGCAGTAGCAAGAGAGATTACAGCTCTGTGATCATTCGCAGGTGAGCAAGTGTACCCTTGACCGCTTAATCACTTCCTTTTACATGGAAAATGGATGCAAATTACGGATTATAAACCTGTTTTTTTTCTTGTCCAATATAGTGTAAGCTCTGTGACCAGTGGTGGGTTTCAAAATTTTTTAGAACCTCTTCTGTTGGTGTGGCCTGCTTTGTGGGAGTGGCTTGCCAACCATGTGACTGGGTGGGAGTGGCTTGCCAGCCATGTGACTAAGTGGGAGTGGCTTGGCAGTCATGTGACTGGGTGGGCGTGGTCAATTTGTAAAATGTGGTGAAACTCACTTAACAATGCTTTTGCTTAGCAACCAAAATGTTGGCTCAGAAACTCTGGCATTTGAAGCACGCAAATCTTAAAGCTGTCAGGTTACAAGACCCTTGCACCCCTAACCCTTTACAAAAAAAACCCAGAGGTATTCAAACTTGACATCTTTAAGACTTGTGGACTTCAACTCCCAGAATTCCTTCTCTCACGCTTCATCTTGATGATGTGTGGCTAGACGGGCGGGAGGGGCGAGAGGGAGCTGGAACCGGTTCTAAACGGCACTGTAGATTTGTGGAATCTCTTCTATAGAAGAGGTTAGAACTGGCAGGAACCCACCTCTGTCTGTGACAGATACAGTCGCAACTGCCAAAAGTAAAACTAAGGCATGGCCAGAATTAGCTATTTCTAACAATTATACTGTCATCAGCCATGTTGGTTGCGATTATTTAGTATCAGGCTCAAGGTTGACTCAGCTTTCCATTCTTCCGAGGTGGATAAAAGGAGGATCCAGATTGTTCAGGGCAATAGGCTGACTCTGTAAACTGCTTAGAGAAGGCTGTAAAGCACTGTGAAGCTGTATATAAGCCTAAGTGCGATTGCTCTATCCATGTGGGGAAACAGTTTCTAATCACACACAAAATATCCAAATTTTATTCTGAAGGCACTCAATAGGTCTTTGAGCTTGCAGTTTCAGAAAAGAATTTTCAGGCTGAAGAGTAAAATTTTAAGGGAAACAAAGTTGGCTTATCTTGTGTCAGGAATTAACCACTCTATAAAACGAAATCTGATGAAGGAGAGGGCCCGGAATAATGGCAAATATCTATTCCTCGTCACTGTCATATTCTCATTATTGTTTGGTTTTGATTAATTGCCCATAGGAGCATAATTGCTTGGTTTCTGTTGTCATCCCCAATGTAAACATTGCAAGACATAAAATATGATGAGTTCTAGCTAAGTGTTGGTTGCTCCAATGCAAAATGGCGAGTCACTAAAACAACCCGACAATTCCCTTCTTTCTTCTCCTGCATTGTGTTTTCCATCTGGAGGTTGCCTTCTACTCACAGCCTCTGCTTTTCTGGATCTCTTGGAAACCAGAAAAAGTCCAACCCCCTGCTTAGGCACAAACCCTATACCATTTCAGACAAATGGTTATCCATTCTCTTCTTAAAAACGTCCAGTGTTGGAGCATTCACAACTTCTGGAGGAAAGTTATTCCACTGATTAATTGTTCCAACTGTCAGGAAATTCCTCCTTAGTTCTAAGTTGCTTCTCTCCTTGACTAGTTTCCACCCATGGTTTCTTCTCCTGCCCTCAGGTGCTTAAGAGAATAGCTTGACTCCCTCTTCTTTGTGGCAACCCATATTGGAACAATGCTATCATGTCTCCCTTCATCCTTCTTTTCATCAAATTAGACACAGCCAATTCCAGCAACCGTTCTTTATACATTTAAGCCACTGGTCCCCTAATCATCTTTTTTACTGGGTGAAACCTGAAGTCACAGACTCCTAATTCCCAGCTTGGTATCTTAATCACTAGATCAAGCTTTGCTACTATAGATTTGGTAGCAAAGAATTGTTTCTCATTGGGAGAAAAAAACTGATTATGTGTCTTAGTCAGAGCAAAACAAATATTAAAGACTCATAATGTCAATTAGATGTAACATCACTGACGTCTCTAATGTTACTATTCACATAAGCAATTAGTAGATTGTCTCACACAACTTTCCTTTAATAACATGATGATTGCTTCAAGAGGCGAGCCCCTTCTCTTCCACCAATCTTTCCCATCCATCCAGTAGCCATTCTTTCTGTACTGCTGGGCCGAAGGATGACACCTCTTATCCACGCAGTGTTAGTTTCAGAGACAGGTGTGACATTGTTCATCACATCATTTCACAAACAAAATAAATCTGACTGCAAGGTATTGAAATGTCTCCCTTGCGTAAGAGTTGTCACTTATGCTTACTTTTAATGTATTTCAGAAGGGTATAAAATATGCCCAAAATATCAAGATACATTAAAATAACCAAGTTTATTTATTTATTTCATTTGTCAACAAGTACAAAGAAACAAGTATGAAAACACATGAACAAATGGCACAAATTAAATAGATATAAATAAGCAAAACATAGCCATAAACACATAAAAAAGATTACATATAAATTGGACAGTAGGACAGGGATGGTAGGCAAACTGGTGCACTTATGCAGGCCCCCTTAGGGACCTCTTAAGTAATGCGTAAAGTCTGCAGTAGACAGTTTAAGGTAAAAGGTATGGAGGTTAGAAGAACTAACAGGATCAGGTTGGGTGTACCACACATTTAGCAATAGCAATAGCAGTTAGACTTATATACTGCTTCATAGGGCTTTCAGCCCTCTCTAAGCGGTTTACAGAGTCAGCATATTGCCCCCACAGTCTGGGTCCTCATTTCACCCACCTCGGAAGGATGGGAGGCTGAGTCAACCTTGAGCCGGTGAGATTTGAACTGCTGAACTGCAGATAACAGTCAGCTGAAGTGGCCTGCAGTACTGCACCCTAACCACTGCGCCACCTCGGTACATTTACTACTCCATTGCTGAAATTGTTCTTCCTACAATCAAGATTAGAATGGATTAGATTTAGTTTGTATTAATTGCCCTTGTGTTATTGCGGTTGAAGTAAAAGTAGTCATTAACAGGTAGGACGTTATGGAAGATAATCTTGTGCACTAAGCTCAGGTCAAAGAAGTTAAATGAAAGAATCCTTAAAGTTAAAAATAATTTAAAAACAAAAACAAAAGAAGAAAAGAAGAGGGGGAAAAATGAAAACAAACATATAAGAAAGACCTACCTTATATATTACGGTAAACTTTTAAGTCCCTGTTTAACAAAAATACCATATGCCATGGTAGTAGAAAATACTTTTCTACTTTTCTAGAATCGGTTAAGTGGTACATTTCCCAAATCCGGTTCACCGCCAAATACGCGTGCGACAAATGCGCGCCAACAAAACCGGTGCGACAAAATGGCGAAGTTGAAAGCGCGCCCACTAAAGCACGTTGACAAATGTGCGCCATCGAAAACAATGTGAAAACAACGGTAACTACGTTAACAACCCTAACCCTTACCCTTACCCTTACCCTAACCCTAACCCTAACCATAACCATAACCATAACCATAACCATAACCATAACCCTACTCCTAACCTAAAAACTCTAATCACGCTTTTGTGGGCGCGGTTTTGTTGGTGCGCTTTAATGGGTGCGCTTTTGACTTTGCCGTTTTGTCACGGCGGTTTTGTCGGCCGCACATTTGTTGGGTCACGCCCAAATCCCACCTTTAACATCTGGAATAATATCACTTTTCCCAACTTCTTAATTTTTTTTCCTTTTGACCACCCCACCACTGATACATGGGGCAACCATAATTTATGAGAGGGGTCATGTATGAAAAGTAGGGGATAGTTTCATTGCTCCCTTCCAGTTTCCTCTTTTTCAACTTACAACTGGCTCTCGCTTAAGAATGCCAAAATCTCTTCAAGATAATTTATTTTGCCGGTATTTGAAATGATTGTTGAAATGTTCTTTTAAAAAACCAAGTATTAGCAGAAGGGGCATTAACAGATTAACAGAGTTGGAAGGGACCTTGCAGATCATCTAGTCCAACCCCCTACCCAAGCAGGAGAACCTACATCTGCCTCTACCAAGGATCGAACTCACAGCCTCCTGATTGCGAAGTGAGAGCTCCACCTCTATTACGCCTGGATTTTGTTTTAATTCCCATACATTTGCTACCACCAAGCTTTATTCTTGCCCCTTCTACACAAATTCTTCATCTCCAATCTGCCATGGGCCCTCTTGGTCTGCAAAGCCCACAGCCCTTAAACTAGGGAGGGATGAGATTTGCTTCCACAATTAATTGCAACCGAAGATCCCAGGGTCTGTGTGTGAAAATATGTCATAGGGCAAGGATCACAAAAGTCCCAGGGGGGGAGTTGGGGGAAGGGTTATGCCAAAAATAGCTAGCTGTTGATGTATCTCCAATCAAAAGGGTGCCTATAAAAAGCTCTTTCCCTAAGCCGAAGAGTGTCTCGATTCTGTTGGGCAGTTGAGGTAGCTTATTTTGGTTTGGGAGTGTTGACATTGCCACTTCAAATCAAGGCAGATAAAAAGACAATCAAGGGCCCGCCGACAGTAAAGATAATTGTACAGAGAGGACCCTGTATAGAGGACCATGGGAATTGTGCGTTTGAATAAGAAGTGCATAATAGTGCCTTCTACTCGGCCACAAAATACATTGTCTATGTATTGATCTGGCTCACCTAATATTCTCCCTCTCTCTCTCTCTCTTTCATCTATATATCATCAAAAGTTGCTTGGAATCATCTACTGGTAATTTCTGTCTTCTCTATCTCTCTATCATCTATAATAAAAAATAGCTTGGAATCATCTATAGTTATCTATATTTCTATCTATCTATCTATCTTTCTATCTATCTATCTATCTATCTATCTATCTTTTGATATATCTATCTATCTATCTATCTACCCATCCATCCATCGATCCATCCATCCCTATCTATCTATTTATCTATCTATCTATCTATCTATCTATCTATCTATCTATCTATCTATCTATCTATCTATCTATCTACTATCTATCAGTTATCCATCCATCCATCCATCCATATCTATCTATCTATCTATCTATCTATCTATCTATCTATCTATCTATCTATCTATCTATCTATCATCAGCTATCCATCCATATCTATCTATCTATCTATCTATCTATCTATCTATCTATCTATCTATCTATCTATCATCTACCCATCCATCCATCCATCCATCCATCCCTATCTATCTATCTATCTATCTATCTATCTATCTATCTATCTATCTATCTATCTATCTATCTATCAACTATCTATCAGTTATCCATCCATATCTATCTATCTATCTATCTATCTATCTATCTATCTATCTATCTATCTATCTATCTATCTATCTATCATCAGCTATCCATCCATCCATCCATCCATCCAGCTAGCTAGCTAGCTAGCTAGCTAGCTATCTAGCCATCTATCTATCTAGCCATCTATCTCATCTATCAAAAGTTGCTTGGAATCATCTACTGGTAATCTCTATCTTCTCTATATCTCTATCTTATCTATAATCAAAAGTAGCTTGGAATCATCTAGTGGTTTATCTATCTATCTGTCTGTCTGTCTGTCTGTCTGTCTGTCTGTCCGTCCGTCCGTCCGTCCGTCCGTCTGTCTGTCTGTCTGTCTATCTATCTAGCCATCTATCTCATCTATTGTCAAAAATAGCTTGGAAATTATCTAGTAGTTAGCTTTCTGGGGGAATAATAAAATGGCTGCAGTTACCAGGCAACTAGAAAGTGTTCAGGTTGCACATCTTAGTATCATCATATTCATGGCTCTCATGGGTCATAAAATAGAAGGTCTCATGCAGAGAAAGGCAACATTTTAGAACTGTTGGCACACTGGAAACAATTGATGTTGTGCCATGGGTATTCTAATGAAAGATCCACTATGGATAGGGAATATTAAGTCCCAAGGTGGATACCATGTTAGTAACCAATCGTCAAATGTCCATTTACCAGAAGCAACTTGGTAAGGATGCTTCATTGCAGCCTCCTAACACTGTAAGGATATTCCTGTCAAAATCATGAGTGACCTTTATTTTCTTTGTACAGTATGTGTGCTTTCTGGATCAATGGGTCTGCTTTCAAAGCAATGGAGCATTTCTAAGCATACCTATGAGGAACCCACAGGCACTCTGAGAAATAAAGGTTGACAGTTTGCAGCAGGCTGGCTTTTATTATATTTCTTAATTAAAAGGATGGCTATGCCTGTAGAGATCTGTCATAACATGTGGTCAGGAAGCCTGACATAGGACAGCCTACCAGAAGGACATAGTCTTTAGATATCTCATCCCTGATCTGATGTTTACAGTATTTTCTGGAGTATAAGACGCACCATGAGCCGAGGTGGTGCAGTGGTTAAATGCAGCACTGCAGGCTACTTCAGCTGACTGCTAGTTCTGCAGTTCGGCTGTTCAAATCTCACCGGCTCAGGGTTGACTCAGCCTTCCATCCTTCCGAGGTGGGTAAAATGAGGACCCGGATTGTTGTTGGGGGCGATATGCTGACTCTGTAAACCGCTTAGAGAGGGCTGAAAGCCCTATGAAGCAGTATATAAGTCTAACTGCTATTGCTATTGCTATTGCTATTTTCCCTCAAAAAAGAGGGTGAAAATCTGAGTGCATCTTATACACTGAATACAGCATTTTTGGCCTACCAAAACCCCACCCCCTTTGCAAAAATGGACATGCAGAGGGTTTGGGAGGCTTGCAAAGTGTTTTGAGGGCTGGGGAGGGCAAAAAAAGAGCAGAAAAGGAGCCATTTTTGCCCCTCTAGCCCCCAGGGGCACTCTACAAATTTCCCAAAACCTCTGCATGCCCTTCTCTTTTTTTGAAAAAAATGACCTATTTTTTGCTCGTTTTTGGGGCCCATCCAACTCCCAGATACACTCTTCAAGCCTCCCAAAGCTCTGCATGCCCCCCCCCCATTTTGTTTTGCAAAAAACGAGGCCTGCAGAGTGCTTGGGAGGCTTGCAGAGTGCAAAAACATTTTTTTAAAAAATTTACCTCTTCAAAATCATGGTGCGTCTTATACTCCGGTGTGTCTTATAGTCCGAAAAATACGGTAGATCAAAAGGAGTTCTGCAGCTAAGAAAATGCTCCTCATCGTAACTTCCTCACTTCAAGCACCTTTTCTTGTGCAACTAGCTTTCAGCTTGCCACCTTCATCAATTAACCCCCAAATTATCAAAGCAGAGATTTCCCTCTCAAACCAACATGAATGGAGAAAATGTCTAGGAACTTACACAATGCCATCTAATGCAAAAAAAAACCCACCCCACAAATATCAATTCATGCCAGAGCCATTAAAATAGGTTGGATGCCCTCCATCTTAACGTATAAACCTTGACCGCTGTCCTATATGATTCAAATTATTGAAAAACAGCAGTTAGGAGAAATTACACGGATGAAAATAGCACGGGGCGAGGGGTGGGGAGGAGAGAGAAGCCGGGCCCAACAACAGTACGTAACCAAAGCAACATATCAGAAGTCTTTTTAGAGTGGAAAGTCTGCCAAGTTTCCAAGGAACGTGTTTGATAAGGGCACGCTCAACCCTTGCGACCTTACTAAATATTCGCCTAGTGTGGGAATATGTGACACATGGTGCGGTTAAGAATAGTAACAAATGCTAACTTTACAGTAGATAGCTAAAAATGGACTCGCTTCACACCTTAAGTAATTAGGCCACACGGTGTCTAAATAAATAAATAAACTATTATGGAGGGTTGGATGGTAAGATCAGTTGGGAGCGGGGCAAGAGAGGAGAAAAAATCATTGCAGTTTGATTTATCGGACCAATTATTGGCTGTTCCATAACTGGACTGCAAAAATATTGACAGCCATTAGATGGCACCAAAGCAGGGGTGGGTTTCAACCGGTCCGCGGCGGTCCGCACGGACCGGTTGGTCAGTGAACCCGGAAGTAAGTAACTTCTGGGAACGCCGAAGGGCCCAGCCGCCCGCCCGCACTCCTTACCGGTCTTTGAAGGCTTCTGCACTTCCACGCAGGCGCATGGCACATACAGCACCTGCACGATTCTCCGCGAGTAGCTGGAGCATCACACAGGCGCTAAGACGCATGCGTGAATTGCGCACGTGCACGAGGATGCCGCCGGCCCCGTTCCAACCGAACCGGTTGGAACGGGATAAGCAACCCACCACTGCACCAAAGGGTTTTCTGGATTGCAGGAAGCCTACATTTACATCCTTCTCACCTTAAAAGAATGGAGAATCAGAAATTATGGTGCACTCCATATATAGGGCTATAAAAGGGCTATAAAAGTGTGAAGGCAACAGGTTCTAAAGCTGCAGAATTTCCATAGTCTAGATGTTGGGCAAAATAGACATTCTGACATGACCCTGAACCCTGATCTCCAATGCACAAAAATATCTAATCATTTTAGCAGGCTGAAAGTGAGAACAATCAACCAATAAAATGGCTTTCCTTCAAAAGTTGTGGGCACTCCTCCATCACTGGAGGTTTTTAAGAAGAGACTGGACAGCCATTTGTCTGAAATGGCATAGGGTCTCCTGCTTGAGCAAGGAGATAGACCAGAAGACCTCCAAGGTCCATTTCAAGTCTATTTTTCTGTTAACTTGATGCTTATCAAGGCTCACATTTTTCTGGGCATACAGTAGGGTATATCTTTAGAGGAGGTTGGTTTCAACCAGAGCTGATATTCAGCCAGTTCTGACTGGTTCTAGAGAACCGGTAGTGGAAATTTTGAATAGTTCAGAGAACTGGCAAATACCACCTCTGGCTGGCTCTACCCCCATCTATTTGCTGCCTTTCGAATCTCAGCTGATTGCCCCGGGTCTTCTTCTGTTGCCCTGCACAGGAGAACGGATCTGGAAAGCAGATTAATGGGGTGGGGAAGGAATGGGAATTTTGCAGTATCCTTCCCCTGCCACGCCCACCAAGCCACACCACGCCCACGGAACCTGTAGCAAAAAAAATTGAATCCCACAACTGGGTTCAACTATAGAGCCGAGGTGGTGCAGTGGTTAAATGCAGCACTGCAGGCTATTTCAGCTGACTGCAGTTCTGCAGTTCGGCTGTTCAAATCTCACCGGCTCAGGGTTGACTCAGCCTTCCATCCTTCCGAGGTGGGTAAAATGAGGACCCAGATTGTTGTTGGGGGCAATATTCTGACTCTGTAAACCGCTTAGAGAGGCTGAAAGCCCTATGAAGTGGTATATAAGTCTAACTGCTATTGCTATTGCTATTCAACTAGTGATTTCAAATGAAGGAGAAAGAAACCTCTGTTTGTCCTCAGAAGTTTGAACTAACTTCAGGGTATTCCATGGCATGCAAGATAACTTTTCCTGAGTGATGTCACCCCTTTCCCTGAGCTAAAGCTGTGGCATCCATTTCTGGTCTCACTTTGTAAATTTATTGGATCTCCTCTCTGCTTGGCAACCTACCTTGGCTGTTGTGAACAAACCACAATAGAATATTGCAGAAGTACAAATTGTTCTAGTGGCTAAATGGTGGTAAATCAACCCCCATGCCCAGCATTTAGGAACACTCCGATTCCTCTTCTAAAGGAGATGAAATGCAACTGGGCTTCGCAATTGACCATGAGGCTTACAAAAGACATTGACCTTCAGCTTTTTTGTTTTGTTTTTGTAAACTCATGCAAGAATACAACCTGTCCTAAGGCAAATATTGGCTCATCCTCTGAATCTTTATTGTTGCAAATGCTCAGTGGTGCCTTCCGTGGAGTTCTAATCAAAACGGGTGATTCATAAGAAAACACCGCCTGACAATTAAAAGATCCATCTCACATTGCTGATATTCTTTCCCTCTGGTTGAGCAGGGAGCAGCCTACTCAGAATTAGTCCCTTGTATTCTCAGAATTGTAGCGTAAAATAGAGAGAGCAGGCACTTCACAGCAAAAAAGGGATTTGAATTGCTTAGTTCTCAGAGCCTTTAATTCTTCTTTCAAGAATGTCTGTACCGAGGAAGCGATAAATGAAATGTGTGATCAACACCGTGGGATTTAAGACTGAATTTTGGTTACATAGAGCATGATTCATATTAAAAAAAAAGATGAGGGTTGAGGTGGAGGATGAGGGATGCCATCGTGATTGCTTTGATCCACCCCACCTCCCACGTAAACACCACTTCTTCCTTCTTTTCCCCGATTTGAACTGATGTGTTAGAAGGGCTAAATCAGGGGTACCAAACTCGATTTCATTGAGAACTGTGTCAGGGTTGTGTTTGACCTTGGGTCTGTGTGTGGGGCCAGGATGGGTGTGGCCAGCTTGACACCACTTGTGTCAGGGGCGCCTGTGGTAGCCTGAGTGCTCTACCAATGAAAATGGCTCTTGAGCTCTGTTTTCAGCTGCCACGGCCTCCTGCAACCCTCTTCCAGTGAAAACGGAGCTCAGGTGGGCCGCACGCAGAGGTGGGTTCCTACCAGTTCCCACCTATTCAGTAGAACCGATTTGTCAAATCTACCGAACCGGTTAGAAGAGGCCACACCTACAGAAGAGGTTCCAAATTTTTTTGAAACCCACCACTGGTCCTTGGATATGATTATTCTACACTATCATGTTCATATTTATAAAACTCAGTGCCTCTGTGAAAGGTAAGGATGTCTATTGCATTGTGGTGCAATCAGAACATTGCGTGTGTTGAAGTTGTTTTAACGCAAACCAAAGATGCCTTTTAAAAAACAAGTTTACATCATATTCTTATGCATGCCAGTGCTGTGCGTGGGGTAATTTAAAGTGGTTCTGACAAGTGTCGTCGGCATCTTCATATCTGGTCACATGGGCAGCAAGCCACTCCCATCCGGTCACATGGGCAGCAAGCCACTCCCACAAAGGGGGCCACACCCACAGAGTAGGTTCGAACAATTTTTGAAAACCACCACTGGCCACACGTGGCCCTCTCGAGATCCATTTTTGCTGGCGTGACCCTCCCGAGCTCCATTTTTGGGATGGTCCTTCACAGGGCAGTGTCGCGGGCCAGATCTAAGTACCTCGTGGGTCAGATTCAGCCCCGGGGCCTTGAGTTTGACATTCCTGGGCTAAATCATATGAAGTCCTTATGGATACTTATACCCATTTTTCTCTTTGGGAGCAATTACAACTTCAAGCTTCATTCCTGTAGCAGGAGCATCCTTAAATTCACAAAGTGTTCAGGTTTCCTGAAAAATTTGGGTTCCTGTGGAAGAGGCTTCTGGTTTTCTACTCCTCGTTTCGGATGGCCTTGGAATGTATTCCTGTGTTTTTGCCTTTCAGGGCAAAACGTCACTGAGAGGACATGCTGGGGATCAGCATTTTAGGCAATCAAACCTCTTCTATGTTTACCTGAATCCTAAAATCCCTTGATAAGGGAGGCAGATCGACAGTTTTATAACCTGCTTTCTTTTGCTTAAGAATCTGCAGCCTCTTTCATTGTTATGACAGATTAAGGTGTGATGGGGGGGGGGGGAACCAGCTGTTTGATCTCATTGCTTTCAGCTTACAATACTTTTGTAAACATTCAGATGTTTTGAGTTATGGTCTGAAGATGTTTACCAAGAGCTATGCCAACCTTGGCTCCACCTTTCCCGTTGCCATCCACAGCCATTTATCTAAGTGCATTTACTGAGTGCCTCCTTCTCTACCCTGGGCTTGCAAATTGCCAACTGGAAATCATGACTAACAGGCTCCGTTGGGTGGATTCCTGAAACCACTTCTCTATTTAAAAAAAAAAGTTATACATGACGGAAGATGAATGTCTCTCTCTCCAAGGGGAAATTTCCATGCTCTGCAGAGTTCAGCCTTGCAATTTCTCAAAAGTTTTCTCTTTCTGCCCACCTGCAATAGTACTTAAATATATACTTAGACCAGTGACGTGCGATGAGCTTCATGGCTGGAGAGGCAAGTGCGAAAGCCCCACCAAAGCCCCGGTGGAGGCAGGGCTTTAAAGAGCAGTCCCGCTCTATGGCGGACGGTGCCGGGACTTTAAAGCCCTGCCGCTGGGGCCTGAGCGGCCATGATTCCCCCCTCCCCAGCCAGCCAGCCCACCCAGCCCATACCTCCCCCCGCCACCGCCATGGTGGACATAAACGTGAGACGCCTGGCCTGTTGGACACAGCGGCGAGAACCTGCAGCTGCCACGCTCCACCGCTTCGCCCCCCCTCCTCCAACCCCACCGCTGTGAAGAAACACACGCACACACACACACACGCACACACGCACACACACAAATTCCTCACAATGAAACGTTACAAATGACAATAATTTTGAATTCCCCCCCTCCATCCATCCGATCCACATACCTTTTCCAGCTGTGGATTTCAACTCTCCTCTTGTCTGCCCGCCATGATGAAAATGTAAAAAATTAAATAAAAAAGCAACTTACTTAGGCAAGGCGTGATTTGCTGCTCCCAGATCAGGAGGCGGGAAAATCATGTGCCTCCTTTGCATAAGGAATTTTTCGCCTTTTAACCCTTGCTTAACTCTGAGCAAGGGTTAAAAGGTGAAAAATTCCTTATGCAAAGGAGGCCCATAGTTCTCTCATCTCCCCCTACAGTTAGCACTAGCAGACTCAGAGTCACTGTGACTCTGGAGTCTGGCAGCAACTACCTTAGCCTTTTTAATTATTTTTAAAATTCTTTTCTTTTCCTCATGACACTGGTGAGGCCCCGCCTCCCCTGACTGCATGTCCCTGACTTAGACCCTAATCCTAACTTCACAGTGCTTTACAGCCCTCTCTGAGTGGTTTACAGAGTCAGCTTATTGCCCCCAACAATCTTTTACCAACCTCGGAAGGATGGGAGGCTGAATCAATACCACAATAAGAGAGTTGGGACCTTGGAGGTCTTCTGGTCCAACCCCCTGCTCAAGCAGGAAACCCCAGTTTCTAGCTTTCTTTCTTTTTTCATCATATGCCTTAATTGGTACTAGAAAAGAAGACTACAAGACTTTTTCATTTTGAGTGACATGTCTCTCCATCCTTCTGACACTTCCTTCCCTGCCCTGAAATACCGCAATGCAGTGTTTTTCAAACTGGGCGGAATTCTGCTCCCAGAATTCCCCAGTAAACTCTGCCACAATCCCAAGGATCTCTTTTGGGAATTTAGTAAGTGACTGGAAAACTGGAAAGGCACTAGACGGCAAATCTATGGCACGTGTGCCAGAAGTGGCTGTGACCATGGGGGCATTTGCCCAGGTTTGACTGGTGCACCAATTGTGACCCTACCTGAACCGGGAGGCCCTTAGAACAGTCACTCATGCCCTTGTGACCTCAAGACTGGACTACTGTAACACGCTCTACATGGGGCTGCCCTTGAAGAGCATTCGGAGACTTCAGCTTGTCCAGAATGCAGCCGCACGAGCGATTGTGGGTGCACCTCGGTACACCCACGTCACACCTTTCCTCCGCGAGCTGCACTGGCTGCCTATTGGTCTCCAGACATGCTTCAAGGTGCTAGTTGTTACTTTTAAAGCCCTACATGGTATTGGACCTGGGTACTTGAGAGACTGCCTCCTGCCAATCACCTCCCTACAACCAATTAGATCCCACAGATTAGGCCTCCTCCGAATACCATCTGCTAGCCAATGTCGACTGTCGACCCCTCGGGGGAGGGCCTTCTCTGTGGCTGCTCCAGCCCTCTGGAACGATCTCCCCGTGGAGATCCGGACCCTCACCACCCTTCCGGCTTTCTGTAAAGCCACTAAAACCTGGCTCTTCCGGCAAGCCTGGGGCTGATGAGTTCCTGGCCCCACTTAAACTGTTGTGACTGTTGCTCTGTTTTAATTTGTCTGCTTTGTCTTTTGTTTGTATTCCCCTTCTCCCATTGCTTGTTAGCCACCCTGAGTCTCTCGGGAAAGGGCGGCCTACAAATGAAATAAACACAAACACACAGAGCCATCCCTCTGGGCATGAAAAACTGTGGCCCGTTGTGTTTCTGGGTTCCGGCTACTGGCCAGCTGGTCTTCACGCATGCACGCACTGGGAAGATGATCCTCTGGTTTCGGGCGCGCATATGCGCACCAGCCACCTGGTCTTCCAGTTTCGGGCACGCATGACACGTGTGAAGACCAGCTGGCCGGTGTGCATTTGCATGCACTCTCCCGTTTCGGCACTCGGTGCCACGAAGTTTCACCAACACTGCACTAGACAAGAATTAACAGACCACTTCTAAATTAACTCAATGTAAGACCACCTTGCTTCCCCCCTGGGTGAATCTCTCTGACATTTGTTTTGTCTTTGGCAGAAATCTGAAAACAAATTCTCTTTCACCCAACAGAATGAAGAAGCAGTTGAGGAAAAAACAAACAAACCAGGTTTATTAAACATTAGCCTGAATTCTTTGGTTCAGCCTATCTAGGGAATCTGTAAGGAAGGTGCAGACACTCTAAGCTCTTTGCAGCTGTATGTGCAAGCTGAATTGATTTTAAATCAATACATTGTCAATCCCCATTTTTACTGCCCCTACCAAGAATCGATTTAAAAGTGGAGAGAGAAGAGAAATCACTTACTCCTGAACCGCTTCTTAAATAGAAGCCAGGTTAATAGGGACAGAAGGTCATGATAGGATCAATACATTTCTGCTCTGAATTTCTAAGCAAGGACAAAAGAAACAGACTCGGTAATAAGTGCAAGACCATCCTGGAGGTATCGGGAGCCGAGATGATTTCGTAAAGTTCAGAAATCCATCATAAAAGCAATTTCAAGTTGATTTATTTATTGGTTTGATATTCTACTAGCTCGGTTGCAGAGAATTACAGGTGGTCCTTGATCTATTACCACATCCGAATCCAAAATTTCAGTTGCTGACATGTGTTTTGCCCCATTTTATGACCTTTCTTGCCGCAGTTATGAAGTGAATCCCTGCACTTTTTAAGTCAGTAATACGGTTGCTAAGTGAATCTGACTACCCCATTAATTTTGCCGGTTTCGGGACTGTCATAAATGTAATTCCGTTGCATGCATCTCAGATTTGATCACATGACCATGGGGACGCCGTAAGTGCGAAAAATGTTCGTATGTCACTTTTTCCAGCGGTCTTGTAACTTTGTACAGTCGCTAAGTGAGCTGTCGTAAGTGGAGGACTACCTGTATGTATAGCAGGCTTTCAGTGTACTGTAGAGTAAATCAACCGTTACATCCCACAGCCAAGTCGAGTAGCTGTGGATTTTCTCCTTTGACTGGAAACCTCTACTTGCCCATTCCTCAATCTAGAATCACTGTTGAGGCAGAAGATGTTGAGTCACTAAGCCAGTGGTGTCAAACTCAAGGCTCAGGGGGGCGCTGCTTAGATCTGGCCTGCAGGCCCACCCTGGCAGCAGCAGATTGGCCCACGGTGCCTCTGTCAGCAAAAATGGAGCTTGGGAGGGCCACGATTGCCCTCCCAGGCTCCATTTTTGACTGTGATGGCTTCCTGCAGCCCTTTGCCAGTCAAAATGGAGTCCGGGTGGCATAGTTGATATTCAGCAGGTTCTGACCAGTTCTGGGGAACCGTTAGCGGAAATTTTGAGTAGTTCAGAGAACCGGTAAATACCATCTCTGGCTGGCCCGGCCCCCATCTAGTTTCTGCCTCCCAAGTCCCAGCTGATTGGGAGGAAATGGGGATTTTGCAGTATCCTTCCCCTGCCACGCCCACCAAGCCACGCCCACCAAGCCCTGCCCATAGAACCAGTAGTAAAAAAAGTTTGAATCCCACCACTGCCAGGTGGGCCATGCACAGCCTCCCCCGAGCTCTGTTTTTGCTGGCTGACTGCTGCAGGAGGCCATCACATCCAAAAAAAGGAGCCTTGATGAGTGATCGGGCTAGAAACTAGGAGTTTGTGAGTTTTAGTCCCATCTTAGGCACAAAGCCAGCTGTGTGCCCTTGGGCCAGTCCCTCTCTCTCAGCTCTCTCAAGAAGCAGCCATTGGCAAAACACTTAGGAAATCTTGGCAAGAAAACAGCAGGGACTCCCCTGTGCAATCACTAGGAGTCAAGGCTGAAACACAAGAGACAGTAGCAATTGAGACGCCAGGCTAAAAACCAGGAGACTGTGAGTTTTTGTCCCATCTGAAGGCAGTCAGGTGACCTTGGGCCAGTCCCCCCCCCCCTCTCATCTCTCTCAAGGAGGAGGCCTTGCCAAACCACTTAGGAAATCTTGCCAAGGACACTGCAGGGACTAGTGTAGGCAGTTGCCAAAAGTCAACACTGACTTGAAGGCACCTCAAACCCTACCTGTTGTGGCCCTCGAGCGGCCAGCGGAGCTGGTGGCAGACTCAGACAGTGAGGAGATTGGGGAGGAACATAGGCCAGTCCTGGAGTCTGGAGAAGGCTCTGACGAGGGCTCTCCGCCTGAGGCAGAGATGGGGCCAGAGCCATCCGAGTTATCAACTGCCTTTGGAGTCAGAGATCAATGGGGCAGAAGAACAGCTGGAGCCTGTTCCCGATATGCGCATGCACAGAACAGCCAGGAGAAGGGAACAATTAAGGAACAAGGGCCAACTTGGGTATAAAGGCACAGGTGGATGGTGAATGGCCCCTCCCATAGGAAATAAAGAAGAGCGATAGGGGAGTGGAGTTTAGCTTGCTTAATTAATGTGAAGATTTGTTTGTGACTCTCAGAGACTTCTTGCCAAGTATTTTCTCGTACAGCATTATGAAGATATCGGTCTGACAGCTTTCCAAGCCTGATAAGGTCTGTGGTCAGGGCCGGATTTAGATGAAAAGAGGCCCTAGGCTATTCCACTTATGAGGCCCTTTCACCTCCCATTTTTAAGTTTGTAAATTACATGAGAGACAATAAAATACATCATTACTGTGATATATCAATATATATTAATATATATAGCTGGCCTCCCGATGGAGGGCGGCTCTGCTCTGCGGCAAAGGCAGCGAGGCCAGCCGCCTCCCCTGCTGCGCTCAGCTGCCCAGCTCGGCCCCCTCGCCCTCACCTGCCTGGCCGCTGGTGGGCTCCGCGTCGACGGGGCAGCTACTGGGAGCGGCCGCGCCTCTCGCCTGACTGCCGGTGCCGGGAACATGGGCGGGCTCCCCAACTGGAGAGATCGCTGGAACGATCTTAACCAATACATTTTTATGTTTGTTTATTAGTCATATGCGTAGAATTTCTCCTTATTTTCGGTTCAGTGTTTTAGTGTTCACTGTTTTTAGAATAGTGTAATTTTAATTTTGCTAACAATTTGAATGTAGGCCCCTCTTGATCTTGAGGCCCTAGGCTGAAGCCTAGTTAGCCTATAGGAAAATCCGGCCCTGTTTGTGGTTGTAAATTCATCCTTGAAAGGCTGTTTGCTGGAAAGACTTTGCTGGATGTGAATGAGAAGAATTCACATTAGCTCAATAAAAAGGGGTTTTTGTCGGGACAAGGAGTCTGCTTGGTGATTTCGGGAAGCCTAGGTAAGAACACTACCCTCCATCCACCGTTTGAGAGGTGCTGTTGGCTGATCATGGATTCACAAGGCTTCCTTTTCTGAGAGCAGTGCTGAGCAGAGATGGCTCAGTTTGACAGCCCTTTGCCGGTGGGAGGAAGTCAGACAACACAGCGTTGTAAAAGCAATTTGCTCCAAATGATTCGCTGGAGGCGGGGAGACTCACACTGAGGCATAGGAAAGGTGGAGGTGGCAAGGATGAGAAACGTGTGGGCTGCTGAACTGGCATATTGTGACAAAACAGCCTCCCCTGTGGCAAACACGTCTCCTCATTGTTGCTTCCTCTATGTGGTAACACTTCAATCACATCTAATACAGATTGCTCTATATTTTTAGGTTAATGCATCCACTTTGAGAGAAAATGGAGTCTGTTTGCTGCTATCGTTAATGTTGTGGCCCACCAGTGGAGCTGGCAGCAGAGTCAGACAGTGAGGAGGCTGGGGAGGAACATGGGCCAGTCCTGGAGGCTGGGGAAAGCTCAGGCGAGGGCTCTGCGTCGGAGGCAGAGATGGGGCCAAGGCCATCTAGCAGTTCTCATCTGCCTTTGGAGCTAAACAGCAGTGAGGCAGAGGAACAGCTGCAGCCTGGAAGTTCAGGAATGAACTTCTGGTTGGCCTGTTGGGCCTGTTTTTTGCCCTCCCCAGGCTCCCGAGTCTTTCCTGAAGCCAGGGGAGGGTTGAAAACGGCCTCCCCTGGCCCCCAAAAGGGTGAAAATCGACTGGCTGGTGCGCACATGTGTGCCAGAACTGAGGGCTGCCATGCCGGCAAATATGGCTCCACATGCCATCAGTGGCACATGTGCCATCTGTGGTTCACCATCCCAGCTATACAGCCACCATGCTCTTCTCTTCCCAGGGTGCTGCCAGTATTTTTCAAAGTGCTAATTGCATACTCTGTTTCTCGTCCTGCTTTTCCCCCTTAAAACAAGAAACGCTACCCAACGTGGCAGCCACGAGACTCAGTGGGCTGCTGAATAAATCGAATTGGCCAAGATGAAGGTGCGTCAATCAAATAGCCGTTCAAACTAATCTGGCTTCCTCTTTGGTAATCTTGGTCGCGTGCTAATTTTTGGATGTCCCATTGCTCACTGCTTCTTTCTTAACCTCTTAATGTCTTAAAAGTCATGTCTTTAGATTGACAGGAGTACAAAGGGTGAGCTTGGCAGGATTGCGGGACTTCTAAGAAAGAAAGGCTTTGGATTCTGAAATGAAACTGGGGAGGGGAAAATAACCAGACTTGATTGTAATTTCAAGAGATGGATGTGTCATTATAAAATTGATTGCCTTGGGTTTAAATAATGATACTTTAGCTCTAGCCAGGATGATGTAAAGTAATGCAGTCTGAATTGTAAAGGCAGTTCATAATGAGATATTTATAGATACACAAAAGAATGAGAATTTAAAAAGCAAAGCTACTTTGGCAATTTGTTTTTCCTAAGAAAGTGTACTTCCAGCGCCTCAGACATCTTTTAGAAAATAGCATGTTTTGAACATTTCATTTCTTGGAATTTTTCCTTTTAGGAGGTCTTAGGTGTTTTTTTTTTTTTTTTAAGAAATAAGATGTACAAGTGCAGATTGTACACAGGGCAAAGGTTTTTACAACAACCTCAGTTCACATTAAAACTTTGGCTAAAGTTATTGAAGCCTGTATACAACAGAGGAGTTTCAAATCCGATTTCATTGCAGGCCACATCAGGGTTGTGTTTGACCTTGGTGGGCCAAGATGGGCGTCACCAGCTCGACGTCACTTGTGTCGGGGGGGGGGGCGCCTGTGGTGGAACAAGCACTCAGCCAGCAAAAACAGGCTCTCAAACTCCGTTTTTGCCTGCGATGGTCTTCTGCAACCCTCTGCCCCCTGAAAACGGAGTTGAGAGTGCTGCCCCGGCCCTCGCGACCTCCATTTTCTGCTGTGATGGCCTCCTGCAACCCTCTGCCAGTGAAAACGGAGCTCGGAAGGGCCATACATAGCCCTCCCAAGCTCCATTTCACTGACAGAGGCACTATGGACCAGTCCTTCGCTGTTTCCAGGGCAGCCCCGCAGGCCAGATCTAAGCACCCCAGGCCAGAGTTGGCCCGCAGATCTTGAGTTTGACACCCCTGCTCTATGATCAAGAGATGGATAGAACAACAGCTATATATTGAACAAGAGGATGAAATATGGACACATACTATTATGGCCCGGCAGGAGCCATTGGAGCTGCTGCCAGACTCCAACAGCGAGGGGGTCTTATGAGTCGGCCCCGGAGGAGGTGGAAGACCATGGACAGGGTGCCGACTCTGAGCAGGGTGAGGAGAGACTGGTTGGCCACCAGGTGGCAGCGGAGCTTTGGATCAGAGGGAGTGTTCAGGAAAACACTTGTGAGTTGTTTCAGGATGCATGCCGTCGAAGGAACAACTGCGTTATTGTAGGAGATGATTGTGCTTAGCTGATGCTGATTAAGATCCTCTCCTGATTATAAAAGAGACTGTTTGTGCCATGCCCTGTTTGCAGGAATCAACGTTCATGATTCAGAGAAACCAACTTGGAGAAGTGATTTGCTGTGAGAGTTTGTTTGCATTGCCTAGGTTTGTGAGACTTACTGCCAGAGTGTTTATCTCTTTGTTTATTTTGGGCTTGCAGCCAACAAGAGTCTGGACTGATTAAAAGTATTCTTATTTACATTTGCTTGTGGCTTTCGTTCTGGACGGAGAAGGGAGGGGTCAGAACACATACTCCCTTACCCTTTTTTCAAATACAAAGTCCTATGCAAGATCAAGCACGGGGAAAATTGATGGCTTGGAGAGTGTTTGGCTGATGCATTAAATCACTCTAACTGGGAATTCAACAGACTCCTATGCCGGTATGACTCCTTAATCGTCCATGGTGGCTCCAATGGGTGAATGTGTCATGAGAAGGAGAAGCAACTGCTCTTTCACATTAGCAGTAACCTGATTTTGAAAGCGCTATATAACCTCGATTGCAGATTCCAGTTAGTATTGACTGGAACCAGACCTCCCCTTGTGTTCCCAGGTCATACTGTCCTTAAGGACAAAAGACCATTGACTGTAGAATTGGACAGAAGGGTTAAGATACAAGACAGATAGTAAAAAGTAAAGGTAAAGATTTCCCTCGCACCTGTGTGCTAGTCCTTCCTGACTCTAGGGGGCAGTGCTCATCTCTGTTTCAAGAGCCAGCGCTGTCCGAAGACGTCTCCATGGTCATGTGGCTGGCATGACTAAATGCCAAGGCGCACGGAGCACTGTTACCTTCCCACCAAAATGGTCCCTATTTTTTTTTTTTACAATTCATAAATTTTTATTTCTCATATACATTCACAATTATATGATCTCATAACTGTTATTAATAATATGTATTTGTAACAATTTTTCCTCCCCTACAATTGACAATATAATTGAGATTGCTTTCTTACCATCCCATACACCCATCTTATTTTACAACAATCCTATTTCTTCTTCCTTCCTTCCCTCCTTTCTTCTCTCCTTCTCTCCTTCCTTCCCTCCTTCCTTCCCTCCCTCCTTCCCCCTTCCCTCCCTCCTTTCTTCTCTCCTTCTCTCCTTCCCTCCTTCCTTCCCTCCTTCCTTCTCTCCTTCTCTCCTTCCTTTCCTCCTTTCTTCCCTCCTTCCTTCCCCCTTTCTTCTCTCCTTCATTCCCTCCTTCCTTCCCTCCTTGCTTCCCTCCCTCCCTCCTTCCTTCCCTCCTTCACTTCCTCCTTCCTTTCCCTCCTTTCTTCTCTCCTTCTCTCCTTCCTTCCATCCTTCCTTCCCCCCTTTCTTCTCTCCTTCCTTCCTTCCTCTTCTCCTTTCCCTTCTCTCCTTCCCCTTCCTCTCCTCTGCTCTTCCCCTCTTCTTCCCTTTCCTCCCCTCTTTCCTACTCTTGCATTCCCTCCAATTCTTCCTCTGCTTTTCCCTCTCTCCTTTTCCTCTCTCCTATTTTTCTATTTTCATTTTTTACGTGCTTTCAAACTGCTAGGTTGGCAGAAGCTGGGACAAGTAATGGGAACTCACTCCATTACACGGCACTAGGGATTCAAACTGCGAACTGCCAACCATTCTGATCAACAAGCTCAGCATTTTAGCTACTGAGCCATCGCATCCCTATAGACAGATAGCCAAATGTTGGAAGTGTAACCATACACCTGGTTCATACTATCATATGTGGTGGACATATCCAAAGGCATCTCCGCAAAAAACATTGGACAAAAATACATACATGGCTAGAAAAAATGATAAACCAACATATCGATTTAAAACCAGAAATATTTATGTTAGGTATTTTGCCAGAAATGTAAAAATAAAGGGAATACATATTTAATTGTACCATGTGTTAACAGCAGTGAGAATGTCTTTGCAAAACAGTGGAAGAATGAAGAGATCCCTATAGATGAAAATGCAATAAAAAAAATATTAGAATGCCAGAAAAAAATCAGGTTGGTTGTGTGGACCTGCTTAACATGACATAGGACATAATTCTGGCCTCTATTATAGTCAAAAGTCAAGGACTACTTGCATTGTATCTGTATTTTTGTCTGGAAAAGCTTTGTAACTGAGGAAGTGGAATAAATGGATTTATATTATAAACAGCTGCGCAGTGGTTAGAATGAAGCATTGGCAGGCTAACTCTGCCCACTGCCAGGATTTGATCTTGACTGGATCAAGGTTGATTCAGCTTCCATCCTTCCGAGGTCGATAAAATAAGGATCCAGACTGTTGTGGGGCAATAGGCTGACTCTGTAAACCACTTAGAGAGAACTGTACAGCACTATGAATAATATATAAATGCTATCCCTAGTGCCACAAAAACAGCACAGAGAAAACACGTCTCTTCTTCCAGAACATCTCTTTCCAGTCCCGTACTATATGTCCCAAGTATTTCCGCCTATTAAACTGCTTTTGAACCCTGCAATTGTCTTAAGCCGAGCGCCTCTGATTGGCATCGTACTGTTGTGTCTCAGGGTTAATGAGCAGCTGGGTTTTATTGTCTACCGCAGTGGCCAAAAGCAATCGTTTCGTGGCACTCCAGGGATGGCCCAACCTAGTACTTGGAGCATCACAAGTTCCCGGACGTCAGCTTCTTCTTTTTCAAAGGTTCTTCTGTAAAGCGTGAATCGCCGCTCGAATGCCTGGTGGAGGCATTTGACCTTTTCAGTGTCCATAGCAGCTTGCATTCAGTTGAGGTCAGGGGTGGGTTCCTGCCAGTTTCTAACATCTTCTATAGAAGAGGTTCCACAAATCTACCATGCCATTTAGAACCAGTTCCAGCTCCCCCGCTCGTCCACACCACGCTTGCTCCGCCCACCGCTCACTGATTGGCTGGCCCACCAATCACCCTGCCCGCCTCTAAGAGTCCTATCTAAACCTTAAAGTCTTAAAGTTGTCAAGTTTGAACACCCCTGGAGTTTTTTTCTAAAGGGTTAGGGGTGCAAGGGTCTTGTAACTTGACAGCTTTAAGACTTGCAAACTTCAATGCCAGAGTTCCTGAGCCAACATGACTGAGGAGGAATTCTGGGAGTTGAAGTCCACAAGCCTTAAAGCTGTCAGTTTGAACACCCCTGGAGATTTTTTTTTCTAAAGGGCTAGAGGTGCAAGGGTCTTGTAACTTGACAGCTTTAAGACTTCCGTGCTTCAAATGCCAGAGTTTCTGAGCCAACATTTTGGTTGTTAAGCAAGAGCGTTGTTAAGTGAGTTTCACCACATTTTACAAGTTGGCCATGCCCACCCAGTTACATGACTGCCAAGCCACTCCCACTCAGTCACATGGCCAGCAAGCCACTCCCACAAAGCAGGGCCACACCTACAGAAGAGGTTCTAAAAAAATTTGAAAACCCACCACTGGTTGAGGTCCTTCTTGCTGGTGGCTTGCAAGGTTTACTATTTTGGTTTCCAAGAGATCCAGAAAAGCAGAGGCTGTGAGTAAAAGGCAACCTCTGGATGGAAAACACAATGCAGGAGAAGAAAGAAGGGAATTGTTGGGTTGTTTAGTGGCTCGCCATTTTGCATTGGAGCAACCAACACTTAGCTAGAACTCATTAT